>NC_055999.1:108416390-108717102 GCF_018446385.1 Zingiber officinale | reverse complement strand
GTTTGAGCATATTGCTCACGCATCTCTTGTGCCTCTGCATCCTTCTCAACCATCGTCTCCTCCAATGACGAGGGTCTAGTCAACAAATCTTGATTTTCCTCCCGCAATGCTTGTACCTCACTAGATGAGGAGGAACTAAGACAACCCTTGATCCCTGAAACCCTTATATGGTGAAAACAACTTTGGCCTCAGAGTCAAGCCTATAGAGGAAGGTCTTCTTCCTTCCACTGACAACATCATAATAAATGTCATTAACATCATCGGTGGAAAGATGTTGTTGTAATACCCTTACATTAACTCGAGTTGACGCACATCAAAAAGGGAGAGATTATAAGTACCTCGGGGTTAGTTTTGATGTGATCAACTGAGTTAAGTTAGACTTTGCCGATTTGATGCTTTATATCTAAGTGTACATGGACTTAGGAACACAAGAAGTTGAGCGGAAGACGCAACGAGTGAGAACGATGTCACGGGAAGGGAGTCAACGAGTTTGGTGCATCCGAAGGACGAGGAGTTATAGAAGAGTACATTGTTGGAGTGAGAATGACGCGCACAACGCATCCAAGGGATGAAAAGTTGGGAGGAAGCCTGCTCGAGGAGAAGGTCAAAATTGGGTTCGAGTAAGTTCAACTCCGGAAGAATGAAGCATCACCCAAGTGAGCAGAGTTCGAAAATAGTCAACTAGGAAGTTAACATTGAAAACTTGAAGACCCAAGGTGCCTCAGTTGTCTGGAGGCACCTCAGATGTCTAGAAAAGCTTCTGTCGTAAAAGGGACTCGAGGCGCCTCCAGTCTCCAATGGACTGGAGGCGCCTCGGATGAACAGTAGCCGAAGCGACTCCAATCCCATAGATTTATCGTTGCATTGAGGATAAAATTTTATCCACATGGAGGTTCCTTGGATGACATTAGAGGTGTATCCTAATAATAATAATGGAAATAATCTCTAATTGATTTCAATCAATTAGGATTTATTATATTTGGCACACAATCAAGATCGACATGAATTAAAAAGGAAAAATAATATTCCAAGTTTATTATATTACTATGTTTATAATTATTATGATTATATGTCTTATTTAATTTTTTCATTATTGTGTTGGTCAATTTGTATAAATAAGCCTATTGACTTTAATAATAAGATTATCAATAAATTTTATATTATTTTTTACATGGTATCAGAGCTATGATCCTTCGTACCTTTTTTTTATTTTCGTCCATTTCTCGAGGTTTATTTCTCCCTTTTTCTTATTTTTGTGTTTTTCGTTAATTCTTACTTTCGTTTCCCTTTCTTTTATTCAATTATTCTATGCTTTTCATTTTAAAAAAATTACAAAAAAAAAGCAATGAATATAACGAAAAGCATAAAATTATTCGTCCATTTTTTTTGTTTTTCTGCTCTCTATCCTCTTCTTCATTCTCACGCCACCGACGAAAGAAAAAAAAAGGGTTTTGCCCTTTCAGCAAACCACCCCCCCCCCCCACGTCGGCTGAAGCTGTTCGCCGTCGCCCGACGCCACTGTTGGCAGCTCCGACGCCACTGCTGGCAGCTCCAACGCTGTCGGATCCATGGTTTCCACCCAGCCCCTCCGGCACTAGCAACTGTTTCAACCAAAGGAGACATAAGCCTTTTCTTCTAGCCCACAGCATCACCTACTTTCTCCTTTATCTGTTGCTGGGATTCACCATTGTCGTCGGAAAGCAAAGCTCTAGTGCCAGATATTATTTCTAACTACCGAAAAATTCTTCCAGCAAGATCTATTACTATCAAAGGACGAGTTATTTATTTTCAATGTCAGATACTCAACGATATCAAGATGGTCAAAAACAAAGTTTAGATCAATGTCAAATTTATCGTATCATTAGTCATACTGATATTCATTGTTCAAGAAGATTTGATTGGTCTTTTAGTCGGAGAAGATGTCAAATTTGTCTTAGAGTTGGACATATTGGTATTCAATGTCCTAAAAGATTTGATTCAAATTTTGTTGGTGGTCCTGCAGCATTAGGACAACCAACTATATCACAAGGAGAGCATGCATCTTCAAATCGACCACCACCTTCTTGGCATTCTACAGCTCGGTCATCTCATTCATTGACTCTTGAGAACCCAGGATGGCATCCGGATTCTGGAGCAACTCATCATGTTACACCGGAATATAATATTCTCACCGAATCTTCACCTTATGATGGACCCGATATGGTACAAATAGGTAATGGCTCAGGTTTACAAATTACTCACATTGGAAACACATCTTTTCACTCATGCAGTCGTACTTTTCGCATGTGCAACACTCTTCATATTCCTTCTATTACTAAAAATTTGCTTTCCGTCCGTCAGTTTACTCTTGATAATAATGTGTTCTTTGAATTTCATCCTCATCATTGTCTTGTGAAGGATCCCACAACAGGAAATATTCTACTTCGAGGAAATATTAAAGACGATCTTTATCCTCTTCAACCCACCTATACTAATGCGTTTGTTGGAGAACATACTGATAAATTCTCTTGGCACGCAAGTCTTGGTCATTCGTCTCTACGTGTTGTTCAGAATATCATTAACCAGTATGTTTTACCAATTTCTTTAGCCTCCTCTTCTCATTTATGTGAAGTTTGTATAAAAGCAAAATCTCATAAATTACCTTTTGTGTCTTCTTCTCGCACTTCTAGTTTTCTTTTAGAAATTATTCACTCTGATGTGTGGGGTCCTACTCCTATTCTATCTAATCAAGGTTTTCTTTATTATGTTATTTTTATTGATAATTTCAGCAAGTTTACTTGGATTTTTCCTATGAAAAGAAAGTCTGATCTCTTTGATTTTTTTGTCGCTTTCAAAAATAAGTTGAGCGCTATTTTGATCGTAAAATCCTCTCCTTTCATTCTGATTGGGGTGGAGAGTATCAAGCACTTCATCGTCATCTTACTTCCTCTGGCATCATCCATCGAGTCTCTTGTCCCCACACTCCTAAACAAAATGGATCTGCCGAGAAAAAATATCATCATGTGATTGAAACTGTCTTAGCTCTTCTTAATCATGCCTTGGTTCCACTTAAATTTTGGGATGATGCCATCCAAACCGCGGTCTATCTTATCAATCGTTTACCCACTCCGCTAGTTCAAAATAAGTGTCCCTTGGAACGACTTTATAATTGTCTTTCAGATTACTCCTTCTTTCGTATCTTTGGTTGTGCATGTTATCCTTGGCTACGACCTTACTCTAAGCACAAGTTAAACCCTCGCTCTTTATAATATATTTTCCTTGGTTATACTAATTTGCATCATGAGTACCGTAGCCTCGATATTTCGACCGATCGGATATATATTTCTCGACATGTTACTTTTGATGAATCTCTATTTTTGTTTGTAGTTGCTACCTCAGATTCTCCTTCAGATAATCAAGGCAACTATCTAATATCACCAAGCAATATACTAGAAGTCCCACATATTGATTCATTAGGACATATTGAAAGTACAAGGGAGGATGATATCTTGGGTCCTGTTCCATCTCCACAAGTTCCTATAGACTCGGTGGCTAGTGGTGATCCACTATCTAGTTCTGATTCTCATCCATCTGACCACTCATCTCCGAGTAGCTCTGATGATGATATTCCTCGGCGGATGCTTTCTTTAAGCGATATTTTTGTACAATGTCAACAAGTTTCCACTCGTTATCGTCTTCCACGTGCTCTTATTGCTTCTTCAAATTTTGTTGAACCTTCTAGTTTTACATTGGTAGTCAAATATCCAAATTGGTGTGTTGCGATGGCTACAAAATTTGATGTTCTTCTTCGTAATGCAACCTGGAGCTTAGTCCCTCGTACCCCATCTATGAATATTGTGGGCTCTAAATGGATTTACCGAATTAAGTATCGTGCAGATGGTTCCATTGAATGTTACAAAGCTTGTCTTGTTGCTAAAGACTTTAATTAACAACCAGGTATTGACTTCAATAATACTTTTAGTCCAGTCGTTAAAATTACAACTATCAGATTGCTATTATCTATAGCTGTAAACTCCAGTTGGCCAATACACCAATTGGATGTTTCCAATGTTTTCTTTCATGGACACCTTGAAGAAATCGTTTATATGGAGCAACCTCCTAGATTCATCTACCGCAACTTTCAACACATGTGTGTCAACTTTAGAAGTCTATATATGGTCTTCGACAAGCACCTCGTGCATGGCTTCATCGTCTATCTACTTGGCTTCATACTCAGGGATTTTGTGGCTCAAAAACAGACTCTTCCCTATTATATAAATGTAATGAGGAATTTTCAATATTTGTTCTGATTTATGTGGATGATATATTAATAACTGGTAGTGATCAAACGACATTACTACTTTACTACATCTTCTCCGTTAAGTGTTTCCTATTCCGGATCTTGGCAATGCTCATTTTTTCCTTGGCATAAAGTTTCTCTCACATTCTTAAGGTTATCTTCTCTCTCAGAGCAAATACATTACTGGGCTCCTACAACGAGCTAAAATGGATGGTGTACGTCCTATCTTCACACCAATCATTGAGGGTGGTTTCACTGCAGCTTCATCCTCCTCTTCGATGTCCGACCTCCAGATCTACCATAGTATTGTTGGTGCCCTACAATATGTCACAATTACACGACGCGATATTACTTTCGCTGTGAATCGTGCCTGTCAATTTATGCATGCTCCTACTGAACATCATTGGGAAGGTGTTAAGAGAATTCTTCGATATCTCAAAGGCACTATTCTACATGGTCTTCTTTTATATCGTCAGTATTCACGAGAGTTGATTGCCTACAGTGATGTAGATTGGGCTGGATCTCCCGAAGATAGACGTTCTACTAGTAGATATGCTATATTTCTTAGGCGGAATCTTGTTTCCTGGCTTTTAAAGAAGCAACCTACAGTCTCTCACTCGAGTACTAAAGCTGAATATAAAACTATCGCTAACGCAATGTCAGAAATGATTTGGCTATAATCTCTTCTTTCAGAATTACACTTTTTCCCAACTGCTACGCATAAAATATGGTGTGATAATATTGGAGCAACTTATCTTGCGGCAAATCCTGTTTTTCATGCTCATACCAAGCAGTAGAGATTAATTTTCATTTTATTCGTGAGCATGTGGCGACTCGACAATTTTCAGTTTCTTATATCTCTACGGAAGATCAAATTGCTGATATATTTACTAAGTCATTATCTAAACAATGTTTCACCAAGTTAGCACTCAAACTCAACGTTCAGGTACTCCTGTTGAGTTTGTCGGGGGATAATGACAATAATGGAAATAATCTCTAATTGATTTCAATCAATTGAGATTTATTATATTTGGCACACAATCAAGATCGACATGAATTACATAGAAAAAATAATATTTTTAAGTCTATTATATTACTATATTTATAATTATTATGATTGTATGTCTTATTTAATCTTTCCATTATTGTGTTGGACAATTTGTATAAATAAGTCTATTGACTTTAGTAATAAGATTATCAAAAAGTTTTATATTATTTCTTTCCTCTACCTATTATTTTCTACATCTCCAATGTCACATCAACAAATGGTCATTTCGATAGTGGCCTATAAATAGCGCCCTAGAGTTGGGAGTTCAAAACATACTCAGTATTCATTTTATGTAATCAAGTTTTGAGCTTCCGACTACTATAAGAGGCTTTTCTACCTTTGACCTTTGTTGAAAGAGTTTCTTTTAGTGATTTTTATTACCTTAGACTAATAACCACTTAGGTTGTAATCAAGTAAATCTTTTGAGTCCCTTCTTTATTTTTGTTATTTTTTATCTAATTAATTAGTGTGTCCTTGCTAAAATAAAAGCAAGAGAAGTTCTAATTTTATTTACAGGTTATTCACCCCCTAAACTAATCCACTTGTTTCAACAAATGGTATCAAAGTCCAATCACTTTAGAAGGACTAACCCTCAACTAAAGCAACAAGAAGATGGTTGGATCAAGCATTCATCTATCAAAGTTTGAGGGAGAGTTTGCGCTATTGAAGCGTCGTATAGAGGTATTTTACAAAATAGATTTTGACATATTATTAACTATTCAATATGGGTTTGAAGTGCCCAAAAGTAAAGATGGAAAATAACTCAAGGAGGAGTAGTGTGTTTGTCCCTTGGCGGCCAGCTAGAGAAGGGTGAATAGCCCTGCACAAAAATAAAAGAAATAAAAATCCTTCTTGAACTTTACAGCTTTATTAAACTAACACTTGCATAAAAAGTAATTAACAAACAGATTAAAAAGAAAGAAGAGGAACAGAGAGGTTACTTGGTTTACAATCAGATGATTGTTAATCCAAAGCAGTTAAAACTCACTATCAAAGTCTCCTTCAGACGGAGAAGTCTCTTACAGCATTGACAGCTCACACAATAGTAGAATAGACAAAGGAATTGATTGCAAGTAATTGTTTTAAGCTACTGGGATTAGGGTTGTGTTTTATAGCCCTAATTGGGGCGTCTGGAAGGGTTCCAGACCCCTGGAGGGGGATAAAATTTTATCCGTCGTAACGGATCGCGCCACATCACATTTCGACAAAGTTTCTTGTTCGAGCGCCCGGAAGGGTTCCGGGCGCCCGGACCGAGTTGAACTGCCATCCGCGACTTCGCAGAGCTGAGGCGCCTCCGGACTGTCCCGGGGTCCAGGTGCCCGGACCAAAAAGTCAACATTTTATTGGCTTTCGATCCCGGTCTTCTGCTCCAGTTCCGCTCGGATTGGTCCAGGTCTTCCACTTCGGTTTCACTTGCTTGGGTGATTTTGGCCATTCAGAATAGGGCTCACCTGAACCCATTTTCCGGCCTTCTCGAACAACTTTCCGCTCTGGCTTCTCGTCCCTTGGAAATGCTGCGCGCCTCCTTCTCATCCGCTCACGTACTCTTTCACAGCATCTCGTTCCTCGGACGCACCCAGCCCGTCGGCTCTCTCCCGTACCGTCCTTCTCACTAGTTACATCTTCTGCTTGACTTTCTATACTCTTAAGTTCCTACACACTTAGACACAGGGGTTAAACTACAATATGTCCTAACTTAACTTGGTTGATCAGATCAAAATTACTTCGGGGTACTTACACAGTGGACTAACAAGTAGCATGACAAATTTATGGCAAATAGTAAGGACGAGTTTCACCTTCTAAGTGTACTACTGGCTAAGGAACTTGACAGAATTGGCACGTATAATTCCACCAAAGCTCTATGGAATAAGGTTCTAGAACTCCATGAAGAATCAAAAGAAGCAGAATCTGACTCTGTGATAGATATCAATTCATGGTTAGAAGACTCTAAGACTGAAAAGATTGTTAGAGTAGCACTAATAGTCGAACACTTACCTGAAGATGACGAAAGCTCTTCGGAAGAGAGCATTGATGGAGGGGGAGCATCTACCTGTGAGTCTGACATGGTAACTGAGTATAACTCTTAACCTCTAACCAATTAAATGATACAATAAAAATGTTAAGTAAATCCTTATGAAAATTACGAACCAAGTATGTAAATCTAAAAAGGATTAACACTAACTTAGAAAATATAATAGAAAATGCATGCTTAAAGGAAGAGTTTGAAAAAGTTATAATTAAAAATGAAAATTCTTAAGATAAAATAGAAATACTAGAAAAGGATCATTCTGCTCAAATTTCTTACAATCTCTAAAAAGAAATTTTAGATGCAATGGGAGCTTAATTAGTATATTAGAAATCACACGAGCCAAATTGTAAAGGTTATTAGAAATAATATTTTAAGAAAATATTTAATTAATCCAGTATGTAATATTTTATTTTAAATATCAAAATATGTTCTAGCCTATTAAATTAATTTTATGTGAATACTAGAAATTAATTTAGTTAAATTATCAAATACATTGAAAAAATTAATTTTTTGTTAACTTTCTATTTGAATTTTTTAAATGTTTTTTTGCTGTGATAAAAATAATTTTCAAATTATTTTTGGTTAATCTAAGGTTTTATTTTTAGAAATTATTTTATTTAAAAAATAATTTGGATAAAAATACAGAACCTTAGATCATCTATGAACAACCCTAGAAAATTTTATCAATTTTTTTTCCTTTTTATTGATGTTATCGAAGGGGGAGAAATTATGTGTGTTAAGTTAAGGGGGGGGGGAATTACCAAGTTATTTTTTGTTATGGGGGTTAAGTTAGGGGGAGATTGATTGCAATTTTTTTGCTTGTATCTAATTATAAAATTAATTGTTTTTAAAATTTTTTAAATTAATTTACATGTTTGTTTGCCCTAACCTTAACTCTGGTTAATGCACATCAAAAGGGGAACGATTGTAAGTGTTAGAACACTCTAGGAGATATAGGGTGGTGGTTAGCTCCAATCGTTTTGTTAATGATGATTTGTTGCAGCGGAAAAACTTGAAGTAATATTAACACCCGAATTTACTTGGCATCTACCTCCTTGAGGTGGCTAATCCAAGGATCTACACAATGCACATACTTCACTATGAAAATCACTCCTTGCTGGAAATAATCCGGATGTAGAGAAACCTTGTACAATCTTACAGCATGACAAATACAACAAGAACAAGAAAATAACTACACAAATACAATAAGAACCTTGCTTGCTTTCTTCTTGCTTGAAAACACCCATTGTAGACTCGAAAGTGAAACAACACTTCACCTTGAATCATCTAAGAACCAACGGTAAAAAGTGGAGAAGAAGAGTTGATGATTTGAATCTTCGAACATCTTTATATTTCACGGATTAGGGTTCCCAATCGATGACCTTACCCCTAATTGATTGCCACGTCAAATCCGAGCACATTCAACCATCCAAACCTTGCAACAACTCCTTTCTTCTTCTCTCAATCGATTACCTAAGTGATTAAGAGGCTTTAATCAATCACTTGATCGATTACGAAGCCCATTGTGTGTCACAAAGAACTCCCCTCAATCAACTACCTAATCGATTACACAGTTTCAATCGATCACCCGATCGATTCAGAAGCTTACTATTCGCTCACGAATTCTCCCTATTGATTACCCAATCGATTAATCTCCTTGCGATGTAGCTACTGTGCTTCATGAAAAATCTCACTTTAACTAATTATCCAATCGATCGAAGATGGTTAATTGAATCGATTAGCCAATCGATTCAGCGCCTCTTTGTTCTCGCAACATTACCCAATCGATTGGCTTCCAGTTGAATCGATTACCCAATCGATTCACTATGCCTCCTCATGATAGCACTCCCAATCGATCCACTGATCGATTGGGCCAATTGATTGCTCAAACCCTAACTCACTTAATATAAGTTTAGAGTTCCCTTGCCCAATATCCGTTTAACCATGACCTATTGAGACTTCTTTATCAAGTGTCCAGTCAACTTTTGATCCATTTGAACTTTTCATCTCATGCCAACTTCCCATTGGACTTTCGATTACCAAGTGCGGTTCTCCTTAATCCACTTAGATTTTCTCCTTGCCTAACCGTAGTTAGGACTTTCTTCTTGCCAACATGTTGTCCTCCTTGACCCACTTGGACCTCGCTTTGTCAGTGTGCGGTCCTCCTTGACCGACTTGGACTTTCCTTTGCTTAATCGTAATTATGACTTCCTTTGTCAACCCCTCAGTTAGGGCTTTACCCGTCAAGTATCCGGTCATCCACGACCTACTTGACTTTCCTCTCACATATCGTCAAGTATCCAGTCAACCTTGATTTACTTGACCTCTTTCAGATATTTTTCAAACATATTGTCTAAACATCGATACTCAAACTCGAACTCACTCAAGCTTAGTCAAACTAATCAACTTTGACCAAAGGACGATTGTACTAACAATCTCCCAATAGTAAGTATTCCAAGTTAATTTTGATGTGATCAACTAAATTAAATTAGACCCTGTGTATTTGATGCCTTGTGTCAGAGTATATAGGGACTTAGGATCACAATTGAAGTTGAGCTGAAGATGCAGCGAACGAGAAGGATAGCACAGGAAAAGAGTCGATGGGCTCGGTCCATTCGAGGGATCAGGAGCTGCGTAAGAGTACACCAATGGAGAGAGAAAGATGTACATGACACATCCGAAGGACGAGAAGCCGAGAGGAAGCTTGTTCAAGGAAAAGGTCAGAGATGGAGTCAGGTGAGCTCAACTACAGACGACCTGAGCATCACCCAAGCAAGCAAAGTCCAAAAATGGTCAACTCGAAAGTTGACTTAAAGACCTGAGGCACCTCAGTTGATTAGAGGTGCCTCAGATGCACAACATATAAGCTGTAGCAAATCGGATTTGAAGCACCTCTGATGGACTGGAGGTGCCTCAGATGAATACTAACCAAGGCGCCTCCAGATGATAAGAGATGCCTCCAATGCCGTAGAATTGTTGAGGAGCTATTACAATGAGGATGAGATTCTATCTCATCGTAGGCACCCTGAAAGTCATTAGAGGCGCCTCTAATGCCACATCAGAAATGATAACTTTTGCCTAGAGGACTATAAATATCACCCTAGAGCTAGGTTCCGTATAAGCTAGCTAGAGGGGAGTCTATAGCATCCCGCAATTAAATTAACTAATTCTCTTGTTTCTCACATAGCAAGGATGCATACACATGATTAGAAAGAAATAACATAAAATAAAAGAGACTAAGAGGTTTTTTACTTGGTTACAATCTAGATAGTTATTAGTCCAAAACTTTAAAAGCTCCATTAAAAATCTCCTTCTGACGGAGTAACCCCTTACATCAATTAAATACAGAAAAATGGAAAACAGTAAACAATATAAGCGAGTGTACCTTGAACTTAAGGTTTTCAACTCTATTTATAGCTCTCCTGGTTGAACTGCCATTTGGGACCATTTATCGTGATCCGAAGTTTATCGGTCGACTAATCCTTTTAATTAGTAGATTGAACCTCTTGAACCTGTTTGGCTTCACATCTAAATTCTGTAGAACCGTTGCGGCCGGCTAAAAGGGGGTTGTTGGATAGTTCTGTAAAATAAAAAATAAAACAACCCTTCTCGAACTCTTTAAGCTAACACTTGCATAAATAAAGCAGAGCAAATAAATAAAGCATTAAAAAGACGAGACACAAAAGGTTTACTTGGTTACAACCGATGTGGTTGTTAATCCAAGGAAGATTAAGCTCACTTAAAAACTCCTTCTGGCGGAGAAGCCTCGTACAGCGTTGAAGTGCAGAAAACAGAAGCTCAACTCTAGACTAAAGCTTACCAGCGTTGGAATTACAATTCAGAGTTCGTTGAAAAAGCTTCTGGACCAAGGTTATATTTATAGCCTTGGTCGGGGCGCCTGGAAGGGTTCCGGGCGCCCTGGGGGGATAAAACTTTATCCCCCAACGTCCAGATCGAGATTGACTCAATCTGGTCAAACTTCACGGTCCAGGCGCCCGGAGGGGTTCCGAGCGCCCCGGAGGGCTCCGGGCGCCCCGGAGCCCAAAGTCAACAGACGTTGACTTTTTCGTCCGGGACCTCTTCTCTGGTCCAGTCCCGCCTCAGTCTGGTTCTTCTCCTTCGGATCTGCTCGCTTGGGTGATCTCTGCCATCCGAAAAAAGGCTCACCCAAACCCAAGTTCCGGTCTTCTCGAGCGGGCTTCCCTCCGGCTTCTCGTCCCTCGGAATCACCGCGTGTTTCATTCTCGTCCGCCGGAGTACTCATCCGCAGTCTTCGTCCCTCGGACGCACCGCGTGCCGTCCTTCTCGCTAGCTGCGTCTTCCGCTCGAGCAATCGTCCGCCGGTGTACTCTTCCGCAGCACCTCGTCCCTCGGACTGTCGTCCTTCTCGCTAGCTGCGTCTTCCGCTCGAGTACCTGTGCTCCTAAGCTCCTGCACACTTAGACACAAGGTTAAAACACACAGGACCTAACTTAACTTGTTGATCACACCAAAACAACCTTGGGGTTCTAACAAATTCAACTTCTGTTTGGATAACTCATTGTTTGGTCGACTGAACCTTTTTATCAATCAACTGATCCCCCTGAACTTCGCTCGATTGCTTGTTGCACTGAATTCGCGTCTTTGATTTGGTTTTCAGTCGATTGATCAGAATGATCAGTCGATCGATTGGTTCGGCCAACTGATCCATGTGATCGGTCGACCTAACCAGCTAGAATGGTCAACTTCTATGTTGACCATTCACTGGCTTTTGCTTCTCTGGGTGATGGTTCGGCCGTCTAGAGTTGAGCTCACCTGAACCCAACTCCGACCTTCTCCTCAAGCAAACTTTCTCCCCGCTTCATGTCTCTTAGAAGCACTGCGTGTGTTTTTCTCATCCGCTGGTATACTCTTTTGCAACTTCTCATCCTTTAGATGCACTGAGCCCATCGACTCGCTTCCTGTGTCATCCTTCTCATCCGCTGCGTCTTCCGCTCGACTTCTTGTGTTCATAAGCCCCTACACACTTAGACATATGACATCAAATACGCAGAGTCTAACTTAACTCGGTTAATCACAATGTGTTTGTCAAGTAAACTTTGAGTGCAAGAAAATTTAAACAAACTAAAACTTATTAAAGCTCAAAATCCTAATTGAAAAAATAAATAATTTATAAAATAATTTATTCAATATTTCAATATATACAGAAATACTGAAAATAATAAATTCGATACTAAAATTTTCAGTGCGGTATTATACCATACTAAAATTTTTAATATACCAAAAAATTTGATACTAAAGATATATATCAATATGGTATATATAATATATAAAATTTTTTAGTATTTTTTACGCTCCTTGGTAAAACATGAATGGTAGCTACTACAATAGTGTCATTAGTTTGGACGAGAATTAAAAAATTCAACTGTGATTCCTACCTACTACAATAAAAGCCTAGTGAGGAAATTTTTGCCAAGTAAAAAAAGTAAAATATTTTTTAAAGACAAAGCGTTGTTTTCCTTTCCATTATTCCAGTATTTACTAAAATAAACTTAAAATAAATAAATAAACATCACATCATAAACGCACCAAAACAATCGTCTAAAATTTAGTGACTTTCCCTCCATACATTTAAATTTAAACTCGCCCCACAACACCATTAATTATTCTTGCACCACACCTAACGCCTTCCTCCCTCACATTAACTATTCACTGTTTCACTTGAGACTCCATTTACTGCTCCTGCAATTGCTCAGAGATGCTCTCTCCCTTCAATTCTGCATGCCCCCACAATTCATCTGCTCAAGGTGCATAAAAATGGCCACCATCCCCCATTCTCACTTCACTTCACTCATCTCCCAATCTCCTTTCTAACTCATCAGTTCTCTTCCACCTTCAACTTGGGCAACATGAAGAAGATGATGTGTTTCCTAGTCATTTGCTTGGCCTCTCAAGCTCTCACTCAGTCCACCTCCAGAAGCCTTCAAGGTGCTATTGTAGTAGTGTTCCTTCAACAACAATTATATTAATGAATACTCTTCATAAACACAATTAAGAAAATGATGTCCGTACGTACATGTTTACGTGCTAACAAGTTAGTTAAGTGCATGCAGATTCGCATGGGGAATGCCCACCGTCCGGCGCCGGCGCCGGAGTGCCGTCATCACACGGCACGCCGCCGTCCGGAGGTGGTGGAGGTGGACACTACAACCCGCCATCATCGAACCCTCCGGTGGTGGTTCCCACCCCCACCACTCCTGTGGTGGTGGCTCCACCAGGGACGCCGACGTACGGGGCCGGCCCCGGAGTGCCGTCATCCCACGGGGCGCCACCGTCCGGAGGTGGTGGAGGTGGATACTACAACCCGCCGTCATCGAGTACTCCGGTGGTGGTTCCCACCCCCACCACTCCTGTAGTGGTGGGTCCACCAGCGACACCGACGTACCCGCTTCTCCCGCCGGGGACTCCGTTCATCCCCATCGACCCCAATTGCCCCCCTCCGTTCACTTGCGAGTAGGACGTTGCCCTTCGATAAGACTCAACTCTAAGATTTTTATTTCTTTTTTTTTTTCTTTATAATTAAATTGAGATAATTTTTTTGAGACAATATTTTGCTATTTAGCTATTGGAGGACGCATCCAAACGCTATATGGGCCTTATTTGGGTTCTGGTGCCCGCTGGTCCAAATCTTCGGGCTGCCCAACCCGGCGGCCTTCGCGACGACGAACCCGACCCTGTTGGACGCGCTGGCGAACACGCGGCGCGACGGGATTGGCGAGCTCTACCGCGAGGCCACCGCCGCGTTCCTCAACTCGCTGGCCGACCGCCGCTTCTACTTCACGGGCCAGCAAGTGAGGGACTCGTTCCGGGCCGCACTTGGGTCCGACCAGGCCGCTTTGGCCCAGGCCCAAGTATTCAAGCGGGCCAACGAAGGCCGGCTCAAGCGCCATTAATATTAATTATGCTTTGTGCTAGATCGCCGTAGCTGATGCTGCTTTAATACGCGTGCAATGTACTAATTATGTGGCTTTAAGACGTTATTTGATATGTGTCCTGCGTTGTAGTGATGAAATTGATTGAATTTTGGGAGTAGAATTGTGTATTAATGTTCCTCGTTTAAGTATTAAATGTAAGGCCAGATCTCTGCAGAATTACAGGGCATAGCATGTGAATCCTTTATGAAAAATGCAGGCACTGCATTCATGCATTCACTTCACAACTAACAATATAAAAAAGAAATAATGAAAAGCCACTGAATGAACAGAAATCCAGGGGTTTAAAGAAAGAGTTCAACTATAACTACATTGCTACAATGAGAAAGGAGTTTAAGTTGAGCAATCTTTTCGCTACTTTCTTGCTTAGCTTTTCTAAGAGATACCAAAAATTCACTTTGCTGGGTTTTTTTTCCTTGCGTACATGCTAAAGTCGTAAGATTTGAGCCATGTACAAAAGGATCAATGGAGTTCCCTTGTGCAATTGTTCCAAAAGTGTATCACAAGGAGGATGTAGCTCTAGGAATTTGAAAGTTTCGCATGCGCAGATTCCTCATTGCCTTTCTCTAGACTCATGTTTTCTCCATCATCCTCTTGCTGGAATTCTTTGACCTTATGGAATTCATTGTAGTGAGCTTTTCGGTGCTCACTGAAACTAAACCTTGTAGCATCCGCTTCAGAATCTGATACATAGTGTACACATTAGCAGTCTTGTTGCTAGTGATGATTGTAAATACTTATATACAGAGGCTTTTAAAGTCGATCAAACAAAATCGCCAAAAATGAATATGACAGATGCAAAAATGCAGAATAAAACTAGAGGATCTTCAAAAGAATGGGAGATGGGCAGGTCAAAGTACAGTTTCACAATGCAGATCAGAAATGTTTGGCTTGCAACTACAGTCTTTATAATAAGTTGAAGAAACTAGCTTGATCTATGAATAGAGTGCCAAATTTTGGCATTCATTTAAAGAA
This sequence comes from Zingiber officinale, assembly GCF_018446385.1. Taxonomy (NCBI): domain Eukaryota; kingdom Viridiplantae; phylum Streptophyta; class Magnoliopsida; order Zingiberales; family Zingiberaceae; genus Zingiber; species Zingiber officinale. Next base: position 108,701,800 of record NC_055999.1, on the reverse strand, counting down.
ATTCAATCGTCATCTTTTATCAATAAGCAAAGAAAATCATGAAAAATAACTGGCAAGTCAGCTGACCAAGCAAAATATCAAAACTAAATTGGTGGCTAATATGTTCTTGGTAGTTCACCATTTAATAGAAACTTCTACTTGAACTGAACAACAAATATGCATCTAAGCTTTATATATCTTCCATCTTTACAAATTACTTTTGATGCTGTTTCTGAATCACCAAAACAGTAAAAGAATCTATAAATTCTTTCAAACTTAGGCATCTTAATAGTTCACTCCAATCTTCAACTTCTTCATGTGCCCATGATAGCATAAGTAATGGCTAATTAGACATACCACGACATTGTATGGCTTCTTCATGTGCCCATGATAGCATAAGTGATGGCTAATTAGACATACCACGACATTGTATGGCTTCTAAAATATCAAAAATCCAGGGAGAAATTTAAATAGTAGCATAAATAGGTTCCAAGGCATAACATTTTCCCACTATAGCCACTCTATGAATGATGTTATCACTTCTCCATGTATTTTCTATCCCTCATGTTCTTGAGAAATAAAAGCAAATTTTGATTCTAAACCTCAGCCTAAGTATAAGCATTAGCCTCATGTTTCCAAAAGAAAAAAAAAATAGGGCTCACCATTCTTAAATGTTTGTTTCTAGGTCCATGCACCTACTAATAAAGAATCTACATTGACAATTACACAAAGTTTCATTTTTCACTCATAATTTGTCTTTTTGGATATGCCCCTAGGATTTTGGAATTGTTATTTCACCTCCTATTGTTTCGACATTTGTTATTCCCAAGGGAATTTTTGACATTTTTGGAATCTTACAAACTCATGCTACGAGTCATTTTAAAACCAAACACACAAAAAGACTTACAATATCTCAAAATTTGGCCACAAGCTTATTGGCAAATTAGCTTGCTGCCCCTCTGTGCAAGCACATTGACTAATTCCACAACATAAGTTGATCTACAAATCAATTTGCCACATTTTTAGGAGCCCAAAAAATATCACAGTTATTCCATGTGATAACATAGTGGTTAGGTTCCATGGTGCAAGGTGCTTACTATCATTCTTGGAGTTACAAACTATGTTACATCTTGTGCTAAAGTCAGACACCAAGAAAAGCTCACGGACTAGCAAACATGCATCCTGGAACTTGAATTTATATTGGAACGTAATAGTGGCAAGCTGATTTGCTTGCAATCAAAATTTGAGACACAATGATATTTTCCAGATTCTTAACTTCAACACAAGTCATAACATGGATTTAGTGACTCCAGAAATATTAAATATCATATAAAATGCACAAGCTAATTTAACAACCAACCTATGCCCTAAATTTGGCACTGTATTGACACAATGGCCACAAGCTGCTGATTTGCAAATTAGCTTGCAGCCAAAATTTAAGGGACACTGAGCTTTTTAGGTTGCTATGGCTTTAATAAGAGTTTTAATATAGAGTTGTGACTCTAAAAAAGTTAAAATTTTTAAAGTTATGAGGGGCTAGATTATTTGTAAATTGAACTTGAAACTTGGCATTGTGCTGACATAAAATGGCTACAAGCTAATTTGGGGAAATTAGCTTGAAGCCAAAATTTGGCAAGTCATGAGGTTGTTTGGTTCTTGACTTTAACACAAGTTGTTGCATGAGTTTGTAACTCCGAAAATATTAAAAATCATGCCCTCTGGGGATAATGAACATTAACCTTAGGGGTATTTTAACAATAGACTGATACTAGGAGTAAAATGTGATTTCAATACTTTGGGAGGAATTTCAGAAAAGGCAACAAAATACGGGAGTCAAAATGAAATTTTCTCTAACAAACAATTATGTAAGATTTTGTAACGGTATTTCTAAATTTGTGAGAAGGGATCTGACCTATCCTCAGTTTGCAGAAATATGTCCAATTTATAAACAAAAGCATCAAATAATGAAATAAATGACTGGATAAATATATGTAGAATCCAACAAGATAAAGCATATCAACAACCATCATCTTGCTCCATTGCCTCAGTTTCATCTTCAGAAGAAGCCCAATCACCATTTGAGTTTCTACATGAAGCAGCTACATGATTCAATGCAGCGATGAGAGCTTCAGCATGAGCTGCACTATCCGTGAAATCAGCAAAAGTTTGTTTAGGTGATAGAGAACCTACACATCAAAACACTTCAGTTATTTGATCAAATACACAAAAAACATAAAAAATTGTAAAGATTAACTAGAAGCCAGACACCTACCATCATCATCAACCATATGATGGAAAGGTGTCTTCGGTTCCATTATTTTCTGTCTCACTGGTTTGTTTGCTTCAATTTCATCCAAGTTTTCTTGATTCCATCTGACTCTACCTTTTCTAGAATAAAAAAATTGCTTTGGTCATTTGATGAATCATGTACCATATATCAGAATCAGGGATGTAATTCAGTAACTGAATTCATATGCATATCTATAGATAGTTCAAGGGATGATGAAGTATAATATAGGTAACAGTGATTTGACAAAACAAGTTTCTTAAAATTAAACTTCACTTTGCTAGCATGTATGGTGTTTCTTGCATATGCATATATATGACAAGGAACAAACAATGGGGGAAAATAACGTAAAAGAGAACAGAAAATAAATCAAAGCACATGGATGCCTAGTTGTTTGGAAGTAATACACAAGCAAAAGGGAATCTGAAGTTCAGGAAATTCAAAATTTGGAATAGATACAGAAAGATAGAGAGGCAAAAGGCTCAACAAAGATTATGGAATAATTGTGACTATATGAGAATTTCAATCAGCTCAAACAAGTGATATTATCTACAAAGAGACATAATCACCAATAACTTTCAGATACCACAATTAATCTCACTTTTCAAGATTGATTAGGTTCAGCAGTTATAATCAAGATATTTAGGAAACATTATTCTATTTATATTTAAAGATAGACAGGTTTCTGTCATGGTAACTTAGGTTGGATTTGCAGATAATTTTTACAACTCACTTTTGTTAGCATTTGGTATGTAATTGAAAATCTACATGCCTCATGCAATTAATACATATACTTATGGAAAAATAAAAGAATTTAATTAAAATTTTAATCAATGTAACAAAACATGATTTAGTTAATCTGAATAACACTAGTAATATAATCTTGCATACAGCTCAATGTAGGATAGAATTCATGTAGTCAACTCCAAACCGTAGGACAAATATGGCTTGTGGCAATGATAATGATGATAGATAGAAAAAACTAATAAATAAATTTCATAATTAAAGCATTAAAATAACATAGCTTATAACAAAAAATGGTCACTAACCTCATTCTTTGTGGATTGATATGTGCATGCAACAGAAATGTCAATTTATACCTGAACAACCTAGAGACATGGAATCGTCAGAAGTTAACTGTTGATGAATTTTAGAATGATTCAGGTGCATAAATAATCATAATCAGATCAGATATTAACTAGTGAACAAGAGAAAGCTACAATCAATCACTTTGAATATATACTTGAAGACATCCTCTACAAATGCTTGGAAAACTTAACATTTTGTCCATTTGTCTATCAAAAATTATGCATCAGTTATCCACATCAGTCATATGGAATTTCTTCTGCCAAATCACTTGAAGAAAGTGGCAGCATCACACAGAATGATTGTTTTTGCATCAACAATGACAAATTAAACCGTCAAACACCTGACTGACAAAATTATCTTTAGATACCAAGAATCTCTGTTATAGCACAATTTTTATATAAAAATAGCAAAATCAAGTCAAACAGTAAAGAAAATGTCCTCCGAGGCAAAAAAAAATATTAAAGTCCATATAATCATGATTAGAAAAACAAAACAACAATCAAATGGATTATAAGTCTTATAAGACATATTATTCATCAGTAACTTAATTACAAAAAACAGGAAAGTTGATACATTAGCTCGGAAAACCTAATATTTGGGTTACTATCAAACAAAAAAAGTGAATACGCACAAAAGCTAGATCTTTCCTTCGCTCCTCAATCACAAGGCCAATGGATGTAGCTCCAAGAGATGATCGGTATTCCCAATAGATGATCGATCATTCACTACCCGCCTACGGGAGGAGCCGCAGCAATCAGGTAAGATGCGGCGGAGGCACGCAGGAAGGGGTAATGGGTAAAAAGATAGGATAGGATTGAAAGAGACGAAGGGAGAATGAAAGGAGGCGGAGGAGAAGAGGCGTACCGGCGAAACGTGGTGGTAGTGCGGAGGCAAACGAGAAGAGAGGTGGTGGTGATGGTGCGCCAGTGCGCGCGAGGCGGCCACGTGCAAAATAGGAATGCCACGTTGGCGGAAGTACTTTCCTTTTAAAGAAAATTAACAAAATATAATAATAATAATAATAATAATAATAATAATAATAAAGGTTCTTAGGATGAAAAATAAGATAAAATATTGTTTTAATATTTTTAAAAATTGAAACACGTTTTATAATAAAAATTAAATAAAATTCTCAATATTTTAATAGCTTTTTTAACTCCCTCAAGAGTTTTTTATTATTAAAATATCCTTTAATTTTTCTATTTTAATATTAAAATGATATTTTATCTAAAATTAAATTATTTATTTTATTCTTTAAAATTATTAAATTATTCGAACAGAAACATTTTAACCCTAAAATTGGAAAATATTATAGAGTGTTTTCACATTGATGGAATGTTAAAGTATTTTTAAAATGTATTAAATATTGGGCCATTTTAATTAAAAATTAAGATGAAGATAGAAAGGATTTTTTTAGAATTATCATGGGATGTCCTCGTCTTTCAATGTCAAATGCCTAATACATCCCTCAAAATCTTGTTAGCGACGGTCATTTCTTTATTCAAAAGAAATTGTATTAATGTCTCTCTTATTGACATTAATTAAAAGCAAAACAACTAGTATTTCATCCGTGTTTTATATAATCAACTATTAAAATTAATAAGTATGAGCATTTAAATAAATAATTAAAATATAAATAAACTAAATTAATTATAAATTGTACAATTAGAAAAAGAAATAGTTTACAAATTTTGAAAAATTTCCTTAAATGTAGGGTTTGTTGCTGAATTATTCTAATTGATATCACTATCCCATATTAAAAATTTTAGACTTCTAGGATTTGTAACTCTGGATATAGTGTCAGATAGCTGACCATGATTGCTGACTAAAAAATTTACAATTAAAAATTCTTCTAAGATTATTAAGATTATTTGAGCAGATGATGTTAATATAGTGCTGATTAAATTTTCAGTCTTGCAATTGACAATAACCCTTAAAATGAATGTCATATTAATATTTAGTTATATATAAATGACATAATTAAATATTAATTGAAATTGAATAATCAAAATTACCTAATACGAAAATCCATAATTTCATTCAAACTTACATTTAGTATCATCTTGTTGTAAGTACCACATGTTAATTTTGATATGATCAACCAAATCAAGTTAGGCTCTGCGTTATTTGCAGTCTTGCGTTTGAGTGTGCAGGGACTTAGAATTGTAAGAAGTCGAGCGGAAGATACGGTGGACAAGAAGGATGTCATAGGAATCGAATCGACGGACTCGGTGCATCCGAGGGACAAGAAGCTGCAGAAGAGTACACCGGTAAAACGAGAAGGATGCATGCAACACTTCCGAGGGACAAGAAACCAGAGTGGAATCTCACTCAATGAAAAGACCATAGTTGGATTCGGGTGAACTCAACTTTTGAAGGTCGGAGCATTACCCAAGCGACCGGAGTGGAAGGCCAGACAAAGATTCAACTCTGAAGTTGACACTTATTTGGAGGTTTGGACCAAGTCTAGGCACCAGAACCAGTTTTGATACTGAAGAGGTGATCGTTGTTATGCATCATCGCTGAGGCCATGTCAGTAAAGGTTTAGGTGTCCGGGAGTAGATAAATTCTTATCACTTCATCGTTACGTAGTGTCCTGCTAGGCTCGAACTGCGCCACGTCAGCAAATGGTCACTTCAACCAATAGCCTATAAAAGGAGCCCTGGTGCTCTTCATTTGAACAATACTTTCTGTATTCGAGTTATTTCACTCTTTTCTTCAAAGTCTGAGCTATTAACATCTTGTACGAGGCTTCTCCGCCTCCGCTTGTGTTGAAGAAGGAGTAGATTAGTTGAGTTTCATTTGTCTTAGATTCACAACTTCCCTATTGCAAACCAAGTAAATCGTTTGTGTCTCGTACTTCTTTTTATACATTTTAGTTTGTTTTTATTAAAGTGTTTATCTTAATCAAAGTAATAAATTTTAAGAAGGGTATACTTATTTTTATTCAGGATAATTCATCCCCTTCTTATCTACCGCACGAGACCTACACATGTTGATATGGAAAATATTTGAAACTTGTACTTCACCCATAAAACATTTTGCTCGACACATTTGAAGAATGATAATAACCGATTCTTCATCTACTTTTTCCAAGTGTGTCATGATGTCATTGACAAAGGCTCCCCACAAAGTACATGATAGCCTGTTGGTCCTAAAAATAGTAAAATATCAGATTATTAAAATATAATAAATAAAGTTAAATATAGAGCAGCTCTGAATCTTCTTAGACAAAATCAAGAAACATTGTAAGACAACCACTAAATTCTCTACTTTGTGTGAGTCTCATGCAACCATTTTACCAATGACATCTCAAAAACAAAAACAAAAATCCTAAGCTATAAGAAAAAATGGTAGATCAATTAATCATGAAATATAAAAATTAAATTAATATAACAAAAAGTATGGTCTCATTAACATCTGTGTTCTTCAATTCACTAAAGAACTTGAATTTATACATCATAGATGGAAACGTATCATCAAAAACTTCGTATACATGATTTTTTGTGATAAAATTAATCTTGTATTTGTTTATTGTTGTCTTATACTTCAGTTGATTCTCTGCAACAATGATATTTTTTTTATAGCAAATACACAACATTCTTTAAGAATTGAGTTCACTCTCTTCATAATCGGACGTTTTATTGATCCATGTATGTGTTCAACCTACAAAAATGTAGACATAGTAAATATTTGCAAAAACATGTAAATAAATAAATATGTAAAAATATAATTAACATAGCTCTTTATCATGAAAGATACATTCCAAGATAAAATCTCTGTTGTTTTTACATGGGTAGATCGTAACAATAAACTAAGTGGAGTTTCAGAGCCCACTATATTTTTGAAGATTTAACATTTCGGATGACATTAAATAGAGGAGTCATTTTTTCTACTAAAGTAATAATAATCATTTTAATATAATCTATACTATTTTTTTTTTTGAGGAGTATAGTGTTATTAATATATAACACATAGAACAACACCCTCATTGGTATTAAATTATGCGATGAAATCAAACATTATCATGTTTCTAGATTATTAGATCTATTTATAGAAAAATAAAATTTCAAATAAAATATTTACTTTGTTGACATGAATTTGTAAAGAAATTATTAATGATATATTTATTTTTAATAACCAAACATTTAAAACTTTCTATAATCAAACATTAATGATTTTTAATAATCAAATCTTTCTATAATTAAACATTAATGATTTTAAATAATCAAATATTAATGATATATCCTAAAGAATTTTTGTGGACAACTCTATTATTAGGTATATTTATAGAAATTAAAGTTACAGATAAATATTTACTTTATTGATAGAAATTTGAAAAGAAAGTGTTAATTAATGATGCATTTGTTAGTATAATCAACGTTTAGGATTTCGATTTTTGACAATGTACTCAAGTATGGTCATGTTGACTAAGGGTTAATCCAAACATGTGGTAAAAGGCCAAATCGTTCGCCCTCAACGTCCCCGCCGCACCCGACCTTAGGCCATCACGAGGGAGGTAAATCACGACAGCCGAGAGGGCAAGTGGTGGTAGGGTGAGTTGCCCAGGGTCCGGAAATTTACGCCTCGACAGCCCTGCGGTTCGACCTCGCAACCTCATGTGGCAAGCATGCCACCACTTACCATCTCGGATGATCCATGAGGTCAGGGTTAATCCAAACATGACTTAATGTTTGGAAAAGAGAGGTCTATGTTGGTGCAATCGATCTAGGATTGATCGGGGTTCGATCATTATTTTGATGTGTGTGTCAAAAAGTTTAAGTTAGGTTTCATATTAGTTTGATATGTGTTTGAGTCATGCAAGACCTGGTGAAACACACATGAGGAGTTTGGTGCAGCTAAGCTTGGGAAGCTCATCCTATGGCTCAGGTCCATAAGATCGGTGAAGGATGGTGCATCCGAGGGACCGCGGACGAGGAGCAACGGAGTGAAGCCGGAGGAAGCGAACTTCAAGGCAACGTGAAGGATGACATGGAGAGGAGCCGCGGGTTCGGGTGCTTCTGAGGGACGAAGGCCGAGGAAGAGGGCTTTAAGGGCGACTCTGGAGAGGATGAGTATGAATGTGTAACAGGGACCAATCGACTGCTAGAAGTGCCAGTCGACTGGTACAGTCGACTTGGAGCGAACAAAAATATTCTGTTCGCTCAGCTAGTAGCGACCAGTCTACTGGTACTTTTACCAATCGACTGGTAAGTAGCCGTTGGCAAACTGTTGGCACTGTGAAGTAGCTGTTGGCTACTTCCAACGGTAGCACCAGTCAACTGGTGGAAGTGTCAATTGACTGGTGCCGAGATGAGTTGATATAATGATCAACTCTCACCTCTTATTTATAGGAAACTTTGGGGCATGAAGGAGGTTACTGATCATTGTTGAATCACTTCTTTGTCATTGTCTAAAGCTTCCAAGTCATACTCTTCTTCCTACTCTTAACCTCCATCTTGTAAAAGAAGAAGAGTGTTTTGTGAGAGGTTGTACTCCACCGAGAAGGAGTAAGCTCTAGCCGGAGATTGTCGGGGACTGATCCACCGAAGGATCAAGGGTTCGTCCACCTCGAGGACACGCCGTGGAGTAGGAGCAAGCAATCTCCGAACCACGTAAAGGAATTGTGTTAGCGTTTATATTCTTGTTTATCTTCATTGCTTTAGTTTTTGTATTTCCGCTTGCGCACTAACGTTTTGTAGAGAAGCAAGTGAGTTGAAGTGACCTAGCTATCCAACCCCTCCTTCTAGCCGGCCAACGATTCTCTACAAGTGGTATTAGAGCGAGGACGCCCTTCAACGGCCTAATCATCGAGAAGAGCACTTCATCAAAATGGCCGGTTCAAGCATCCATCCACCCAAATTCGAAGGAAACTTCTCTTGGTGGAAGAAGAAAATGGAGGTATTATTCGAAACCGATTTCGATATAATGCTAATTATAGAAAATAGTTTTTAGGTTCCTAGGGACCAAGACAATAAGTTAATTGAGAAAATAAGGTGGAACAAGAAGCAAAGAGAAGAATACGTAGCAAACTCAAGAGCATTGCATCATCTTCTAAGTGTTCTTCCCCAACAAGAAGCAACAACAATTGGAAACTATATAAGCGCCAAAGACTTGTACTGGGAAAATCTAGTGGAACTTCATGAAGGGACATCGGAAGTAAAATTGATAAAAAGAAACCTTCTCCGATCTCAACTCAACAACATCAAGCTTGAGAAAGGAGAAAATGTATCAATTTTACATTCTAGAATTAAGGAAATTATTAATGGACTAACAAGTGTAGGTGAGTCACTTTCAAATCGAGACATGATGATGAAAGCCCTCAATGTCTTCCCAAGAACCACAACTTAGATGTCAATAATAGACTCATTCTACATCTCAAAGGATCTAGAGAAGTGCACTCTAGATGAGTTTTTCTCAACTATGGAGCTTCATGAGACTCGAGTTGAAGGGTTAGATGAAGAAGCTCATAGATTAAGAGGAGTAGCCCTTGTGGCAAACAAGGGAAAGGGTAAGAAGAAGAAGTCTTCATCCCTACCATCCTCCGATTCCGAGGAGTCAAGTGCCTCAATGGATAGCGATCAAGAGGCATATATAGTAAGAAAAATGAGAAGAGCATTTAAAAAATTTTCATCTAACAAATCTCATGCTAGGAAAAGTTCAAGGGGGCAAGAGTAGAACTATGAAGGTCATTTGCTATAATTGCCAAAGAGAAGGGCACATGAGGGATGAATGTCCCCTCTTGAAGAAGAAAGAAGAAAGAAGAAAAGAAGAAGGAAGAGAAGAAAAAGATAAAAGAAAAGGGGAATAAAGTCAAAAATCTAAAGGTGACATGGGATGATCCATCATCATCGGAGGAAGCAGAACACCATGTCTCCCATTTTGCCTTGATGGGAATATAAGATATAACCTCCACCTCATCCGAAAATGAAGAGGGAAAGAGCTCAAGTGAAGATGAAGAAGGGAGCTCAAGTGAAGGGGGAGGTCAAACATCGGATTCGGACGCCTTGGTAAGTGAGGTATATAATCTTCCTCCTCATGTTTTAATTAAGATTATTAAAAGTACAAATGAGGATTTGTTCAAGGCAAAAAGGAAAAATAAGTCCTTGAAAAATCATATTATTTACCTTGAAGAAAAATTATAATCCATGTGTTCTAAGAACAATGATATGTCTGCTTCTTCTACAAATTCAAATAATTCATGTTTAGAAGAAGAAAATAAGGCTTTAAGGGAAAAGGTAGAATACCTTACCAATGTCTTTAGAAAATTTGAAATTGGATCCAAAACTTTAAATATGATCATTGGGAGTCAAAGGGCAAGTTTTAAGAAAAATGTGTTAGGATACAATGAACCCAACAATGAAAAAACCTATCATTGTCTACTTGTTAGGGGCATTCAAAAACTAAGACCATAGATAGAAAATGGATCCCCAAGAAATATTTGGTTAACCCAATTAGGAAGAATTTTTATTGGGTGCTAAAGTCAATCATCAAGGGTTAGAGGATTTTGGGTTAGTCGACCATTGAAATCATAATTCAAATCTTTGAAAAATGGTTGACTTGAGACCTTAAGGGGGAGCATTTAGCCTCGATAGAAATTCATGATAAAGAGGGCTAAGTAGAGGTTACCTTTATTTTATCTCACAATGACTTGCATTATTTCCTAAACATAGATGTGTGATGATAGGATGATACAAATAATTCACTTTTGCTTATAGCATTTTGATGAGTTATGAAATATATCAATTTTTAATGATCATAGGCTAACTATGGGAAAAACAAATGTTTAATTAATGGACATCTTGCCCATAGATCATAGTTGAATATTTTAAAAATAATTCTATGTTTTACTTACTGTGGTATAGTTATTTTGAAACATATGCATTCAAAATAAATTTTCAAATTGATACAAACTTGAGTGATTTTTAAGGTATTTGAGTTTTTATCAAAATTTCAAAAATATAATGAATTTTCATGGAAACATATTTTCCTTATTAAAGAATATTATAAGAAATATGTGTTCAAAATTTAATGATTTTTCAAAATTTCTAGAATTTTCTATATATTTCTGAAGTTAGCTTCAGAAGGTTGGAATTCGGGACTGGTAGCTGTTTTCTAGCACTGTCAAGAGTTGGTTTTGGTTAGCTTAGTCAAATTTCGATGCCATGGTATGCATGATTGTTTAATGCAAGTTTTTGATGATGTCAAAGGGGGAGAAATTGGAAAGTTTAAGTTAGAAACTTAATTCTCCATACTTGGTAAAACTTGAAAATTAAGTGATATAACATATGTTAAGGGGGAACTTGGATTTATGCTTCATGTTTACATTTATGTCGGTAATTTTCAAGTTGTTTTTATACCTAACTTACATATTGTCACACATCAAAAAGGGGGAGATTGTTGATGCAATCAACCTTGGATTGATCGGGGTTCAATCATTGTTTTGATGTGTGTGTCAAAGAGTTTAAGTTAGGTTTCATATTGGTTTGATATGTGTTTGAGTTATGCAGGACCTGGTGAAACACACATGAGGAGCTTGATCCTGTTAAACTGGGGAAGCTCATCCTATGGCTCGGATCCATGAGATCGGTGAAGGATGGTGCATCTGAGGGACAGCGGACGAGGAGCGACGGAGTGAAACCGAAGGAAGCAGACTTCAAGGCAACGTGAAAGATGACACAGAGAGGAGCTGCGGGTTCAGGTGCATCTGAGGGACGAAGGCCGAGGAAGAGAGCTTCAAGGGCGACTCCGGAGAGAATGAGTGTGAGTGTGTAACCGGGACCAATCGACTGCTGGAAGTGCCAGTCGATTAGGAGCGAACGGAAGCATTCTGTTCGCTCAGCCAGCAGCGACCAGTCGACTAGTACTTTTACCAATCGACTGGTAAGTAACCGTTGGCTACCTCCAACGGTAGCATCAGTCGACTGGTGGAAGTGCTAATTGACTGGTGCCGAGATGAGTTGATATGATGGTCAACTCTTTCCTCTTATTTATAGGAAGCTTTGGGGTATGAAGGAGGTTACTAATCATTATTGAATCACTCCTTTGTCATTGTCCAAAGCTTCCAAGTCATATTCTTCTTCCTACTCTTAACCTCCATATTGTAAAAGAAGAAGAGTACTTTGTGAGAGGTTGTACTTCACCGAGAAGGAGTAAGCTCTAGCTGGAGATTGTTGGGGACTGATCCACCGAAGGATCAAGGGTTCGCCCACCTCAAGGACACGCCGTGGAGTAGGAGCAAACAATCTCTAAACCACGTAAAGGAATCGTGTTAGCGTTAGTATTCTTGTTTGCCTTCATTGCTTTAATTTTTGTATTTCTGCTTGCGCACTAACGTTTTGTAGAGAAGCAAGTGAGTTGGGGGTGACCTAGCTATCCAACCCCCCTTCTAGCTGGCCACCGATCCCCTACAGTCTAGTCAAGACTAGATGACTAACGACGGTAAGTCCTAACCGAAGGTTAGGTAGGTGAGAAGTCTACTAAGTGACTATCCCTAACTGAAGGTTAGGCAAGGGGAAGTCCTAGTAAGTAAATCCAGACCCTAATGAGTAAAATTAGGTTGTTAAAGTCCTGGTGAGTGAAGTCAGACTCTAGTAAGTGAAACTAGGTGGTGGAAGTCCTGATGAGTGAAGTCAGATCCTAGTAAATGAAGTTAGTTAGTTTAAATCCTAGTGAATGAAGTTAGACCCTAGTGAGTGAAGCTAGGTGATAAAAGTCTTGGTGAGTGAAGTCAGACAATGAAAGTCCTAATAATGAAGTTAGACCCTAGTGAGTGAAGCTAGGTGATGGATGTCCTGATGAGTGAAACCAGACAATGAAATTCCTAGTGAATGAAGCTAAATAACCTTAGGGGAGATAACTCTAGGTACTAAGAAGTCTTGGAGGGGTAAACTCCAAGTATGTGTGACCGATTGGTTTCCGGTCGACCGGACCAACAAATCTTGAAAACTGCTAACACTGTTTTACCTTACTATTTCATATCTATTATGTTAACTTGGTGTTACAGAAAAATCTTAGTTGATTAGACACTAAGCATGACCATAGAAAGTTTAAATAGATTGAAAGACCAGATATTAACAGATAAGGTCAGGTAAATAACTGGAGGAGAGTAATCCAGTGAGGACAAGTCTAGTGTAAGTGGTAGTTTTGATGTGGTCAACTAAGTTAAGTTAGATTATGTGTATTTAATCCTTATGTCCAAGTGTGCAGGAGCTTAGGAACACAAGAAGCCGAGCGGAAGACGTAGTTAGTGAGAAGGATGACACAGAAAAAGAGTCGATACGGGCTCGGTGTATATGAGGGAAGAGGTGCTGCGAAAGAGTACACTGGTGGATGAGAAGGATGTGTGCGACGTTCGAGAGACAAGAAGCCGGGAAGAAAGCCTGCTCTAGGAGAAGGTCAGAGTTGGGTTCGGGTGAGCTCAACTCCGGATAACCGGAGCATCACCCACGCGAAGAAGACCAGCTTGATCTGCCTTGTGGAAGGCACCTTCACTAGCAGTTACCGTTATCCTTGGTGGATAAAATTTATCGGATGGAAGGCGCCTTGGATCATTTTGAATGTGTCTTTAAGCTGCGGATAATATTTTCTAAAGGTTATAAAAGGACCCCTGGAGATAGGAAATATTCAACAATTCTTGTATTTATTTCCTAGCATATTTCTGAGTATTCAACGAGTGTAAGAGGCTTCTCCGCCTTCAATGAAGGAGACTTTATAGTGCTTTCATCTGCCTTAGATTAACAACAACCTAGGTTGTAACCAAGTAATTCTTTCGCCTCTTTTATTTTTTAGTTGTTAAATTAATTTATTATAATTGTACTACTAATCTGAGTTGAAAGATCGGGGAAGAATTATTTTTTATTTTATAGGAAATTCATCCTCCTCTTGTCGGCCTATCTGTGCTAACAAGTGGTATCAGAATCCAACCGCTTTAGAAGGGCTAACCACCGACTGAACTACAAAGACGATAGTCGGACCCAACATCTACCTGCCTAAGTTCGAGGGAGAGTTCATGTTGGTGTATGTTGCACTAATAATCTAGTTTTGATATATGACAAATAGGTTAAAGTTAGATGTGTTATTTGTCTAATTACTTTACCAAGTATGTAAGAGTTGACTAGTCTGAGGGACCTGACACTAGGCTGAAATCCAGCTAGGTCCATAGAGCCTGATAGCTGGTGTGAAGTTCAGATAGGTCCGTGGGGCCCGATATCTGGCGGGAAGTCCTGTTGGGTCTGCGGGACCTAACAACCAGCCGAAATCCAATTGAGTATGCAGACCTGACAACTGGCGGAAAGACTTGGTAGGTCAGAGGTAAGTCAAGTAATTGCAAGTGGTAAGTGAAGATAAGCAACTAGAAGAGAGATCCAATGAGGGCGCGTTCCCCGTTTAGGGAACTGTAGACATCGATCCAACTTAAGTCCATTTGGGAAACCTAAGTTGAGATCTTGACTAGGTCTTGGTCTCATGGAGACAGGATTTAATTAATACTCACATTTTATCATGTTGTGCTAACTCTGTTTTGCAAGATAAAATCTATTTTTCGATTGCCTGGACTAACCTTTTCTTACAGGTGGAAGATACTGAAGAAAAGGGTTCGGGCTCCCGAAGCATGCTGGCCTAGGCGGGCCGCAGGCGCCCAGGCAATCTGAGCGCTCGGACTCAGTCTAGGCCCCCAGACCTGAAAATTTATCCACAAGTTGACGTGAAGCCTGTCGATTGGCCAAGCCACGTGGTCTAGGCGCCTGAAGGGATTCCAGGTGCCCGGAATGGACCTATTTAAAGGCCTTCGACTCGGAGCTTCAGAACAATTGTGACAAGTTTTCTTCTTGCTCGGTGCTATGAAAAAGCTCCTATGACACTATGAAGTTCCTCTGATAGCCAGCGACTTAGATTTTCATATTTTCCTTGTTGTCGGTAACTTTGTCTTTTAGTTCTTATACTTATCTTGTAACATATTTTTGCGAACTATTAGTGGATTGCTCAATGAAAGCACTCGACGAGTGCGAGCCTTGGAGTAGGAGTCGTCGAAGGCTGGGAACCAAGTAAAACCAACTTGTGTTATTGTTATTTGTTTCTTCTGTTTTCTGTTGCATAACTTAGTTTTAATTCAAATTTTTCGACGACCACTATTCACCCCCTCCCCCTCCCTCTCCTTCTAACATTCTTTCCGATCCTATGGAAGAAGCGCATGGAGACATGTTTTAAAACTGATTTTGAATTATTTTTAATAATTAAGTATGATTTTGTAGTCCCCAATGACCAACAAAGAGATGAAAAGGAAGAATACCAATGGTCAAAAAAAGAACAAGCTGACTTCGTAGCTAATGGATGAGCCAAGTTCTACCTATTGGTGCAACGGGGCCAACAAGAGGGGGGTGAATTGCTTGTAAGAAGAAAACAAAACTTGTATTAGTAGCACAATTCTAATTAAGCAACAACAATAGACGAAATAATAACTTAAAAGAAAAATAAGTAAGAGACTACGATTTTTACTTGGTTACAACCTAGGTGGTTATTAATTCAAGGTAGTTGTAAAGCTCTACTAAAAATGCCTCCTTTAATGAAGGCGGAGAAGCCTCTTACACTCTTTGAAAAGCTCAAAAGTTGCTAATAAGTTAATACAGAAGTTATTATCTAATTCCTAGCTCCAGGGGTCATTTTATAGCCCCTGAAAAATCTTATCCGAAGCTGGAAGACGCATTCAATAAGGTGGAAGACGCCTCCAGCGAGGCAAGCGAAGATAATGTTTTATCTTCACCAACAATTGCTTTTGCCCCGTCTAAGACGCCTTCAAGTAGTTGAGGGCGCCTTCCATAAAGGCTCAAAGGCGCCTTCAAAGGTTGAAGGCGCCTTCCTCCCGAAAGGTGCGAGGGCACCTTCAATACTTATTGAAGGCGCCTTCAACAGCTGCTACCGAGCTCTAAACTTCTCCTTTGGCTCTTCTGCTGCTCCACTCGCTTGGGTGATTTTGGCCATCCAGAATAGGGTTCACCCGAACCCATTTTCTAACCTTCTCCTCGAGCAAGTTTCCTCCCTGGCTTCTCATCCCTCAAATGTCGCGTACGTCCTTCTCATCCACCAGTGTACTCTTCCACAGCACCTCGTCCCTCGGACGTACCGAACCTGTCGGCTCTCTCCCGTGCTGTCCTTCTCACTAACTGCGTCTTCCACTCGACTTCTTGTGTTCCTAAGCTCTTGCACACTTAGACACAAGGATCAAATACAACAGAACCTAACTAAACTTGATTGACCATATTAAAACTATCCCGGGATTGTAACAATCTTCCTTTTTTTGATGTGCATCAACCCAAGTTCCAGTTAGGATAAAAAATGTAATAACATAAGTAAATTGCAAATAACAATTGAAATACAATGAATTAAAGAATTTAGTAAAAAAAAAACTTATTTATGCAAATATCTAAACTCCCCTTGAACTTGTACTAATTTCTTCCTCTTTCATCACATCAAAAATAAAGTGAGAAAGGAAAAGTTAGATAGAGAATTTAAAACTTTTCTAAGGGTTAAGGAAAATTTTTCTTAAGGTTGAATAGAATTTAATTTTTTCAAAAAAAAAATAAAGTTTCAGGATGTTTCAGATTTAGAAATGAAGTTTTTGACAAATAATTCATAGAAAATTCATTATTTATCAAAAATTTACAAAAATATATTTTCGAGTATTGAAAAAAGTCTAAAAATAGGAGTTGAATATATATAAGGCAGATATAAAATTTTGCATAAAGGAGTTAACTTAAGCAAAAATAATAAAAAAATAGTTTAAAAACTACTTTTTGAACAAATATTTTTTTTTATTTAAAAAAATTTATAATAGTTAATATATTAAACATTCATTTCAATAATTGACTTCCAGGTTGTGGCGAGATACTAGGTCTTCTTGGATATTGGAACAACAACCACTTCTAGACAAAACCTTTTAAAGAAATTAAATATTTAATTTTCTTTCTACAAATTGTAACTTTAAAAAAATTTAATTTATTCTAAGCAGAATTTGGAAACCAAATATAGGCTTCTTCCCACTGGATTGATTAAGTATCTTTTAGGAACATATTTTGATGATAAGTTTCTAATTTGACCCTTATGGTATCTAAAATACCAATTTAGACTTCTATAATTTTTTCTAGACATTTTGATTAAGACATGCAAAATTTTTAGATTTTTCAATTGGTCCTTAAATTTTTTATTTTCTTCATTTAACTTATCATACATTTTTAAAGGGCCGATTTTTGCTAAGATTGTTTTTAAATCAACATTTTCTCTTTCTAGTTTTACTAAATTCTTGAAAAGTATTTTAACAAATTGAAATGACTTTTTAGGAGTTAAGGCACGCACCTTACCTCGTGTTATGATATTTCCTCTTCATTGCAACTTTCTTCTGATGATTCTCCCCCTTCATCGATGCTCATCTCTGAGCTGCTTTCATCTTTCCTTGATGGTCGGCTAGTAGGGCTAGTCCGGCGTAGGCCTCGGTCTTGGATTTGGATGATGATGATTCATCCCGTGTTGCCTTTAAATTCTTGAGTTTCGCTCTTGTTGGTCTTTTGCCCTTGTCTTTCTTCAGTTTAGGGTAGTCGTCCTTTATGTGCCCTTCTTCTTGGTAATTGTAGCATCGAATCTTTCTTTTGCTTCTTAAGTCCTTTTTTGTCTATGACTTGAATTTGTTAGATCTAATAAATCTATTAAATTTTCTTACCAATAATACCGCTTCATTTGCGTCGATGGATGTTTTGGAGTTTGAGTTTGGTCCGCTTTTCTGGGCATGAGACTCGTGTAATTTGAAAGTGGAAAAGAGGTTTTCTAATGTACTTACCTCGAGATCTTTAGAGATATAGTAGGAGTCTACTATAGATATCCATTCTAGTGTTCTCGGGAATGCATTTACCGATTCGCCTTCTTCCATCCGGAGGTTGCTGATTTGGTTCTGAAAGCAGATCCCATCTCATGAGTTTGGCTTCGGACGTACCTTCATGTAGTTCCAGGAACTTCTCCCAAAGTTCCTTTGTTGATTCGTATATGCCTATTTTGTTGACTTCTTGTAGAGGTAGCATGCTCAGTAGATGAAATTCGGCTCGTCCATTTGCTAAAAAATCTGCTTGCTCCTTCTTGATCCATTAATCCTCCTCTTTATCTTTTGATGCTACAAATCAATATTTTAATATTAACAATAAATCAAAATTAGTTTTAAAAAATATCTCCATTTTTTTTCTATATCACGAATTCTCCCTCGAATTTCGACGGATAGATGCTCGGTCCGGCCATTGTTTCAGTTCTTCAGTCAGCGGTTATTCTTTTTGAGGTGTTCTGGCTCTGATACCACTTGTTGGTGTAGCGAGGCCAGTAAGAGGGGGTGAATTGACTATTTGCCTGTTAGAAGAAAACAAAACCCCTTCCTATTCTTTTAACTTTTATTAGTAGCACAATTCTAATTAAGCAACAACAAAAGACGAAATAATAACTTAAAAGGAAAATAAGTAAGTGACTATGATTTTTACTTGGTTACTGTTAGAGTGTATACTAAAAGCCTAGCTTTTGGTATAAACATTTATCTAGAAATAAGAATCACATTGGTCAAATGTCTACATTTATGATAAATGAAGTTGTTCAATTAATTTATATTGTAGATAACATAGTGTGTGGTGTCACACACAGAGGATCATGTTATCAGTACCTTATAAATTATAAACAGTAGCTCACGACCATAATGGAAAGGAACAAACCATTGGAAGGTCGTAGTGTAATTAGGTATTAGTTTATCTTAACTATATAATTACACTAGTACACTTAGAGTGTATTGAGTAGGACCATTAGAGGTCGTTTCTTTTATACTGATTTTATAAAAAAACAAAGACCTCAGTTATTATGGAAGTGTGTGCTCTTAATCCTAATATAATAACAAGCACATATATTTGCTATTTATTTCTTTAATTTATCAATGGGTGAGATTTAGTTCGATAAATCAATAAGCCCGATAAGTTGGGAAATGATATCACTTATAGTGTGTGTTGTTGATTATAGAAGGAAACTCTGTCCTAGTAATCTAGGTTGAGAATGTCCCCAAGAGGAGCTCATAAGTATTGTCATGTTAAACCCTGCAGGTGGATTTAGTCCAACATGACAATAAAGTTGAGTGGTACTACTCTTGGAGCTAGATATTAATTAAGTGAGTTGTCAGTAACTTACTTAATTAGTGGACATTTGTTATCTTAAACACAGGGAGACTAACACACTCATAATAAGAAGGAGCCCAAAATGTAATTTGGGATTGGTGCGGTAGTTCAATAATAGTTCTTTAGTGGAATGAATTATTATTGATGAAATTAAGTTGTGTGTTCGGGGCGAACACGGGATGCTTAATTTTATCGGGAGACCAAAACCAATTCCTCCTCTCGGTCCCTATCGTAGCCTCTAGTATATAGAGATTTATACCCATCGCATATCCACCTTCTTAACCATCCAATGGGGCCGGCCAATCTAGCTTAGAACCCAAGCTAGGGCCGGCCAAGACCAAGTGGATGAGTCATGTAGGTGGCCGGCTAAAGCTTGGGTCCCAAGCTTAGGTGGCCGGCCACTAGAATATTAAAAAGGATTTTTTAAAATTATTTCTTATGTGGATATCATGATTTTAAAAGAGAGTTTAAAAAATTAAAAATTTCCTTTTATAACTTTCTACAAAAGATTAAGAGAAGAGATTAATCTCTTTCCTTATTTGTAGTTTAAAAGGATGGTTTTAATTTTTGGTAAAAACTTTCCTTATTTGTAAATCATCTACATGTTTAAAAGAGAGTTTAAAATTTGAAATCTTTACTTATTTGTTGATTAAAGGAGGATTTTAAATTTTAAGAAAACTTTCAATTTTAATCATGTTCATGATTTAAAAGAGAGTTTAAAATTAAATATTCTCTTTTATAAGTTTCTACAAAATATTAAGAAAAGATTTGATATCTTTCCTTATTTGTAGATTAAAAGAGATAACTTTCTTTTTATCCACATGTTTAAAAGAAATATTTTAATTTATAAATTTCCTTTTTATTAACCACCATGAAGGGAAAAATTATTTGAGAATTTTTTATTAATTTCCGGAAGCAAATTAGGAAGTTTTAATTCTTGTGTGAATTAAAATTTCCTTGATTAAAGGGATTAAGGTGGTCGGCCATTAACATGATGAAAAGAAAATTATTTTTAATTAAATAAATTTTCCTTTTCAATGGCAAAAGAATTAAGGAAGTTTTTATTAAATTTTCCTTATTTGCCAAGACCAAGGATTATAAAAGAGGAGGTAGAGGAGGCTTCATGGTGAATGTCTCTATTATTTTTCTCCCTCTTTTCTTCTTTGGGTATGGCCGGCCCTTTCTTTTCTCTCCTCTCCTTTGTGTGGCCGAAACTCTCTTATGGTGGAGATAGCTTTGGTGGCCGGATCTAAGAAGGAGAAGAAGGAGAGAAAAGAAGCCTCTTTTCTAGCATCCCTTGGAGCATGGTGGTGGTGGCCGAACCTCTTCATCCTAGAAGAAGTTTTGATGGTCGAAACTTACAAGGAAGAAGAAGGTGCTTGGTGGTTCTCATCTCGGAAGATCGTTGCCCACACAACGTCCGAGGTTAGAAGAGGAATACGGTAGAAGATTAAGAGGTTTTTCTAAAAGGTATAACTAGTATTTTTCTTTCCGCATCATACTAGTTATTTTTGGAAATAATACTAAATACAAGAGGCATACGATTCTAGTATTTCGAATTTGTTTTCGATATAGTGTTCTTTTGTTTTTCTTTTCCTTGTGATTTGATTGTTCTTTTCGGTTAACCTAAAGTTATTTTAGGAAATTAAATATTAGCTTTCCATAAAAGGTTTTGTCTAGTCGGTGGTAGTTGCTCCCATATCCAAGAAGGTCATGTGCCTCGCCACGTCAGTACTGGGAACCAATTATGGAAATTAATATTTAATGGAATTAATAACTTAAGGTGATTTGGGTCGAACGTGTTAAGTTCCGCAGTTGATCCACGTCTAAACCTAAAAGAACAAATAGATTAAGTTTTGGATCAAACGTGTTAAGTTCCGCAGGCGATCCAAAATTTAATTTAAAAGAACACATGGTAGCTAAGAAAAGGTTCAGACCTTTGTACAAAATTTTTGTACAGTGGAACCTCTAGGTTTTCCGAGTAGCAACCAACAATTGGTATCAGAGCTAGGGTATTGCCTCTGTGCATTTGGTATTAGTTTAATTATGCACATGTCATACATAATTTAGGCAGGTTAATAGTAGGATGTGCTAACTTTGTGGATGCAGGATCCAACTATTATGGCTTATAGTTATTATGTGTGTGATTGGACCCTTGGACATGTCAAGGGCATTTTATTGTGTGTGTATGATTGTATTATAAAATACAGCAGGAGCTGTATTTAGTTTTATTAGGATTTTATTTTTTGATCTACATACATGTACATTCCTTCGAGGAATATAGGATCGAAAAATGTAAAATTCTATTTATGTCGCGGATCGAGTCTTGCAAGGCGTGGAACCTTTTGAGGACCAGAGGCGCAGCGGAACAAGGAGCAAGATGGATGCTACAACTAGACCCGGTGGCGGTGGCCAAAGATGGCAGCAGCTAGGGTTGGCAACAAACGGAGGACAACTAGAGATAAAAGCCATAATAGTTGAAAATTAGATTTTCTATTTATTGCTTTTATATTGTGTTGTGTGTGCATGTTGGTTTACATATTTAGTAGGCTAGCATAGTTAAAATTCCTCATTTATAAATAACTAAGTGGGAGAGGGATTTTTAAGTAAATCCCATGGTCTCCATTACTGGTTTGTAAGTGATGCAAACAAGCTTGCGCGTTGGCTCTGAGTGCCTTCCTCCATAACGGATGAGCTTGTTTGTGGATCACTAGAACATACTTCCATTTTTGGATGACTATAGGAAGTTAATTAAGAGCGTGTGATCTTCCCCAACGGAAGGGGCATAATCTTATTAATGGACTTAGTGTCAAGTAATGGTATACACTTAGACACATTTAATAGTATCCTCCCCAACGGAGTCACTACTATCACTTGTGTGACCAAAGGGAAACCAACTATTGATTTGTCATAAAACTAGATTGGCAACATAATAAAATTAATAAAACCCTCTTACAAATGTTTGAATTTGTATACGTCCACACTAACGTGGCATACAAGATTCATGATGTTTGAGGTAATTTTATTTGTCAAAAAGTTATATTGACAAGATAGTCAATGGGTAAAACCCTCCTCTTACAAATGATGAATTTGTATACGTCCACACTAACGTGGCATGCAAAATTCACGGTGTTTGAGGTGTTGGTGAATTTAAATAATATTGTTTGAGGAATCAATGTTATTTTAAATTCAAAGAGTTTTGACCAAATATTTGATCAAAGACAGATCAACTATTAATTTTATTCGTCATAAAGTAAAGTTGACGGGATAATAAAATTAATGAATAAAATCTCCTCTTTGATTTTGTATACACAAAATTCATGGAGATTTTAAGGAGTTGATCTTGACCAAATATTTTTGTGATTCTTAGGATGTTTGTCAATCCCAAGTAGTCATACTATAGAAAAAGACTTAGTAGTGCCAATTGTAATGATTGGAAATAGGACTTGGACATTAAGGTAGACTGTCTTCTTAGAACTAAGAACAATTTAGGTGTATTTAATTCATTAGTTGAAACATGTCTAGTGGTGTTATCTACCAGAACCTGGAGTGTAGATACAAGATGCCATTAATCATGTCTGCAATTCATTGCAGGGTTCCAGGAAACCCGACAACTAAATGAAAGGTAAATCACCGTCCACATGGGCACTACTGTAAAAGTGGTAGCTGTTGCAGTGGGAGATGTTTATCCTTTGATAAGAATAAAATATGGATTTTAAGTAATTGTCTTTACGTACCAAGTTTAGAAAGAACCTGATTTCAGTTTCTAAACTATTATAGATATTGTGTCTATTTTGA
The DNA here is from genome assembly GCF_018446385.1 of Zingiber officinale. Lineage (NCBI taxonomy): Eukaryota > Viridiplantae > Streptophyta > Magnoliopsida > Zingiberales > Zingiberaceae > Zingiber > Zingiber officinale. The sequence goes on along the minus strand of NC_055999.1, from coordinate 108,678,463 downwards.
TAACAAAGTTGTTATCAAGAAAAATAGGGAAGTTATCTATTCTGGTATGATGGTTGACAATTTATAATCCAATAACTCCTACGATGCAACAAATGGAAATTAGTAACACATCTTCTAATTTTAAGAGAAAGCAACCTTCGGAAATGAACCAATTATATCTTTAGCATCTAAAGCTAGGTTATACTTGTTGGTGCAACCTTAGGTCAAGGTTGACCTGGTTGACCCGACTCGAGGTGACTTGACTCAAGTTGTATTTTGATGTTTGACTTGGGAAGATTGTCGGTGCAACCTTAGGTCAAGGTTGACCTAGTTGAGTTGCATGTTGATGTTTGACACTCGTGAGAGAGTTCTATTCTTGATGTGAGACAAGAATAGATGGTTGAGAGTTTATTGGTCCAACCCTAGGTCAAGGATTGACCTGGTTGACCGGAAAAGTCCAAGCAGGGAGCTTGGCACGGGAAAAGTCCAAGCAGGGAGCTTGGCAAGTGGGAAAGTCCTAACTGGGATGCTAGGCAGTGTGGAAAGTCCTGGTGAGTGAAGCCAGGTGAAAATCCTAGTGAGTAAAGCTAGGTGAAAGTGGAAGTCCTGGTGAGTGAAGCCAGGCAGTGGGAAAGTCCTAGTGAGTGAAGCCAGGCAGTGAGAAAGTCCTGGTGAGTGAAGCCAGGTAAAAATCCTAGTGAGTGAAGCTAGGTGAAAGTCCTGGTGAGTGAAGCCGGGCAAGGAAAAATCCAGATGGATCAAGGGTGATCGGACATCTGGTGTTGAGAAGGTCAAGTAGGTCAAGGGAGTGACCGGATACTTGACACGAAGAGAAAAGTCCAAGTGGGTCAAAGGGATTGACCGGACACTTGGTAGGGAGTCTTAGCAGGTCAAGAGAGTGACCAGATGCTAAGCATGAGATACCAATAGGTCAAGGTTGACCGGATATTGGTTTGGAAGACTTGGAACTTGGTTTGGGCAAAACCCAAGCTCGATCGATCGATGGATCGATCCGATAGTTGTATCCGATCGGTCTAGTGACCGATCGATAACGATCGCTGGCTTATCGAGTTTTTCGATCGGTCCGCACCGATCGAAGCCAATGTAAGGCAAAGAGAAAGGAGGGATCGGTCGTGGACCGATCCATCACCTGATCGGTCCACGATCGATCAGAGACGATCGAGAACTTGGGCGAGTTCTTCAGAAGAGGCTGATCGTCCGGGACCGATCAGCAGTCCCGATCGGTCCCCAAGACCGATCGAGGTCCTGGACCGATCAGGATTCAGCCTGATCGGTCCACGCACTAGCCGTTGCGTAGCAACGGCTAGTTCTCTGCTCTTCTTCTTCGCAGGTATAAAAGAGGGCTACAGGACTTCGGTGAGACTCTCTCTGAAGCTACTTCTTCTTCCTTCTGGAAGTTCTCTCCTGCCTGAAGCTTCTGCTTCTTCTTCCTGCTGAGCTTTGTTGAGCTCGTTGGGTGCTAAAGCTTCGCGTGAGCTTCTTCTTGTTGCTGGTTTTCTAGCTAGGCTTGGATCCGAGAAGCTGCTGCTTCACCAGGGTTCCTGCTGACTTCAAGAAGGCAAGCAAGTGTTGTTTACATTTCTGTTCTTGTTTTCTTGTTCCTATTTGTACTCCTATTGCTGTTGCAAAGATTGTGGTGAGGTTTCTCCACCCACAAGGAGTATCTATTAGCCGGGTTTCCGGGGACTCATCCACCGACGGATTGGTAGGCTTCGTCCACCTTACGGACACGCCGAGGAGTAGGAGTTCATCTCCGAACCTCGTTATATGGTTTGTCTTTCTTCTCCTGTTTTCTTTCTGCATCTATTTTTCCGCTGCGCTAACCCTAGTTTGTAGAAAGAAACGAGCAATTTGGGTCGGCTATTCACACCCCCCTCTCTAGCCGTACGAAGGATCCTAACAAGTGGTATTAGAGCAAGGTCGCTCTTCATCGGATCAACACCCGTGGGAGCAAAGCTAGAGAATGGATCTCTATGGAGAAGACATCACCATTCCACCCTTCTACGAATGCGGTGACTTCGCGTATTGGAAGATAAGGATGAAGTACTTTCTTATGACTAACATAATGAATTGGTTTTGTGTACAAGAAGGTTTTATTCCTCCGGTGGATAAGGAAGGAAAACCACTTGAGAAGAAGGAGTGGACAAGAGAACAAATTCATAAATCCGAAATCAATGAAGAGGTAACGAGAATAATTGAATTTTCATTGCCTTCTAACATCTTGTGTAAGATAGGTTACAACAATGCCAAGGAATTATGGGATAACTTGGCCAAGTTCCATGAGGGAAGCTCAAATTCAAGCCATGAAGAGGAGCTAAGTGAGCCAAGTAGCTCACATCATGGAGGAGAGGAATTAGAAGTTGAGGGTTACTCAACATCTAAGGACGAAGAGGAGGAGAGTTCTTCTTCAAGTTCGGAGCAAGAAGAAGAAGCTTCTACCTCCGAAAGGGATGAAGAAGAGAGCTCGCATCCACCCTCAACCCTAGGTAACTCAAGCAATTTAAGTTCAATTAAATTACACATTATGTGCTTTGAGCGTAGGGAACATGGACATTACAAGAGTAAGTGTCCTAAGAGGGTAAGAAAGACTCCACCGGCGCCAAAGGTCAAGGAAGCCGGAGTCCCGAAACGCAAGGGCAAGGAGCACATCGTGTGCTTCCAATGCAAGCAAAGGGGACACTATAGGAGCCATTGTCCGAGGGGGAGGCAACCTCACAAGGGCAAGAGACCGGGCACATCGATAGGGGGAGCTAAGGCAAACCCTAAGGTAACCTCTAAGGTTCATTTTTGCAATTCTAATAAAATGCATGCTAGGAATTTTATTGCACTTGTCGATAATAACAAGCATGATAACCTTAGGAATCAATACATGTGTTTAGGAGCTAAACATGTTAGCCTAGGTAAGGATAACACTAGAAATACCAACCCTAGGATTAACGCTTCTAAAGTTAAGGAAAACTTAGGTAGGAATCCCAAATCAACTAGACATATGCCTAGGAATGCCTCAAAGAACAATGACAAATTAAAACTTAAGGTATTAGAGAAGGAGAATCAAGTCTTGAGGTCAAGACTTGATACTTTGGAAAAGGCTCTTAAGAACTTGGAGAAGTCATCTCTAGGGTTTAAGGGTCAAAAACCAATGTCCAAGGACAAGAAACCTAAGTCCCAAGTGGTCAAGCCCACTTATCATAGTGTTCCATTCGATTATGGAACAAAACCTAGGGCTAGGAAGACCACCACCAAGGTCACAAGGGGAGTCACCCCTAGAGTTGATCTTGATGAGTCCCAAATGACCAAGGCTTCAAAGCCTAGGAGGGTCATTAGGAGGGTTGCTAGGGAAGTCATCCCTAGTGAATATTTAGTGAACCCAATGAGCTCACATAAATATTGGGTTCCTAGGAGTATCTTCTCTATCCCATAGATGGGTTAGAGAGTGTCAACTCCAATTAGAAGGGTAGTTAACCCAACTTTGAGGAAATTGACACTCAAGGAGCATTTTCAAGGTTTTGATAACCTTTGAAAATGAAAAAGAATTATTATTTACTCCTTGAAGAGTAAATTGTGCCATATTTGAAAAATATCGATTTTAATCTTATTTGGCACAATTTAAGAAAACCTAGAGAAATACCATAATTGGGATTTTGGTTTTCTCTTAGGGATATATGGGCAATCTAGGGTTAGATTTTAAGTTAGCTAAGGCTAAGGATACTTAGATAGGGAATTTAGGTATTTTATTTGTGCTAACTTGCCATGATTGGTTGCCATATGCCATGCCATGACATCATATTTATTTTATTATCATTTGAAGGAAAATAACCAAGAAGCTTTTAAGTCCAAGGGGTATGGAGTCAAAGATATGTTGAAATCGGTTCATTCTGATTTGTGTGATCCTATGACTATCCAAACAAGAGGTAGTATTGAATATTTTGTCTATTTTATAAACAACTATTCAAGATACAAATAAATTTACTTAATGTACCGCAAGACTAAGTACTTTGATTAGTTCAAAGAGTACAAGGCTGATGCGGAGAAATGTTAAAGTAAAAGTCACTATGGTAAGATCGTAGTGGCAAGTACCTCTTGGGAGAATTTAGGAGTCACTTATCAAAAGTAGGGATTCAATCCCAACTAACTGCACCTGGTACACCCCAACAGAATGGTGTAGAAAAAGGAAGGTATAGGACTCTTATGGAAATAAGTAGATTGATGAGTTATTTAGAATATTACCAAAATCATTTTAAGGATATACTCTGGAAACGAAAATGAATATAGTACCTTCCAAAGATAGAACTCTCTACTCATATAGAATTGCTGAATAGGTGTAAGCCTATTTCGAAGCATATTCGGATTCGGGTAGTCCAGCACATATGCAGAAGAGAGACAATGATAAGTTTGACAGGAATTCACTTGTTTGTGGGTTATCCTAGAGAAATGAAAGTAGGTTTATAGTCTTAAAAATCAGAAGGTCATTGTTAGCATCAATGACCGTTTTTTTAGAAAAGGACTATGTAATAAACTATGTGCCATAAGAAAATTTGTTCTTAAGGAAATAATAAAAGATATGTCTAATCTAGTACCAACTGTACAAGATGAGATACCACAAGGAAACTGCAACACGTATCACAAATGATACACAATTACAGAAAGTGCCTTGTTGTAGTGGGAGGGTTGTTAGACAACCTAAATAGGTTCATGTTTTGGGAGAGTTTTTGGACTCGATCCCTGGAGGACATGAACCTGATCTCCGGTCATATAATGAAGCACTCCAAGATAAAGATGCAGCATCTTGGCAAAGAGTAATGAATAACAGAATTAGAATATATGTATTCTAATAAAATCTAGAAGCTTGTAGAATCACCAAATGGTGTAAAAGCCGTTGGGTGTAAAAAGGTCTATAATAGGGAAAGAGGGATAGACAGGAAGGTAGTAACTTTCAAAGCAAGGCTTAATGAAAAAGGAAACTTTTTCACTGGTAGTCATGCTTAAGTCTATCCGGATTCTTTTATCTATTTGGCAAGTGGATGTCAAGACAGCATTCCTTAATGGAAGTCTTGAAGAAAGCATCCATATAAAGCAACCAGAAGGGTTCATTGCAAAGGGCTAAGAGCATCTTGTGTGCAAGCTCAATCAGTCTATGGACTGAGGCAAAGCTTCAAGGTCTTAGAACATCCGGTTTATCAAAGTCTATGGATTTAGTAACCGGATAAGTCTTGTGTATACAAAAGGTGTGATGGAAGTGTGGTGGTATTTCTTGTACTATACGTAGATAACATTTTTGGTAGTTGGAAACAATATCAAAATGTTGTCAGAAGTAAGGGTATGGTTGTCCAAATAATTCAATATAAAAGACTTGGGAGAATGTATATATTCTTGAGATCAAAGTAATAAGTGATCGCAAGAAAAAAATATTTTACTTATCCCAAGCTTCATATATCAGAAAAATCATTGCTCGTTTTAAGCATGCAAAACTCCAAGAAAGGTTTTTTAACTTTTCAGGATGGAGTAACTTTATCTAAAGATATGTCTCTATAGACATCAAAGGAGATAAAGGAAATAAAGACAGTTCTTTATGCTTCGGCTGTCAGAAACCTAATGTATGCTATGGACGAGATCAGAAATCTGTTTTGCCAAGGGCATAGTTAGCAGATATCAAAGTAACCCTGGACAAGGACAGTGGATTGCAGTAAAGCATATATTGAAGTACCTTAGAGGCACTAGAGAATATATATGCTAGCTTACAAGGCAGTTAATTTGGTCCTTGTGGGTTGCATGGATTTTGACTTCCAATCGGATAGGGACAATAATAAGTCAACCTCGGGGTTTTGTGTTTACTTTAGGAGGTAAAGTCATAACTATGGAAGAGTGATAAGCATAGGTGTTTTTCTGGACTCCACCATAGAAGTTTAGTATATGGCAAGCCTCTGAGGTAGCCATAAAAGCTGAATGACTCAATAACCTCAAGATAGACTTAGATATGATTTCTCGTTTGTCCAAAGATTATTACAATTTATTGTAATAATATTGGTGCAGTAGCAAACTCGAAGAAACCATAAGTCTATAAAGGCAAGTAAACACAATAGAGCGCAAGTACCACCCAATACGAGAAATCGTATAAACGAGGAGAAGTTGTTGCCTAGAATGCATCAGATGATGACCTATAGATCTTTTCACTAAGGTCCTTAAGGCGAGAGCTTTTGATGGACATGTTGAAGGGTTGGGAATCAGATGTATGGCAGCAGATATGGCAGCTTAGTCTTTTAGTATAAGTGGGAGATTGTTAGAGTGTATACTAAAAGCCTAGCTTTTGGTATAAACATTTATCTAGAAATAAGAATCACATTGGTCAAATGTCTACATTTATGATAAATGAAGTTGTTCAATTAATTTATATTGTAGATAACATAGTGTGTGGTGTCACACACAGAGGATCATGTTATCAGTACCTTATAAATTATAAACAGTAGCTCACAACCATAATGGAAAGGAACAAACCATTGGAAGGTCGTAGTGTAATTAGGTATTAGTTTATCTTAACTATATAATTACACTAGTACACTTAGAGTGTATTGAGTAGGACCATTAGAGGTCGTTTCTTTTATACTGATTTTATAAAAAAAACAAAGACCTCAGTTATTATGGAAGTGTGTGCTCTTAATCCTAATATAATAACAAGCACATATATTTGATATTTATTTCTTTAATTTATCAATGGGTGAGATTTAGTTCGATGAATCAATAAGCCCGATAAGTTGGGAAATGATATCACTTATAGTGTGTGTTGTTGATTATAGAAGGAAACTGTGTCCTAGTGATCTAGGTTGAGAATGTCCCCAAGAGGAGCTTATAAGGATTGTCATGTTAAACCCTGCAGGTGGACTTAGTCCGACATGACAATGAAGTTGAGTGGTACTACTCTTGGAGCTAGATATTAATTAAGTGAGTTGTCAGTAACTTACTTAATTAGTGGACATTTGTTATCTTAAACACAGGGAGACTAACACACTCATAATAAGAAGGAGCCCAAAATGTAATTTGGGATTGGTGCGGTAGTTCAATAATAGTTCTTTAGTGGATTGAATTATTATTGATGAAATTAAGTTGTGTGTTCGGGGCGAACACGGGATGCTTAATTTTATCGGGAGACCAAAACCAATTCCTCCTCTCGGTCCCTATCGTAGCCTCTAGTATATAGAGATTTATACCCATCGCATACCCACCTTCTTAACCATCCAATGGGGCCGGCCAAGCTAGCTTAGAACCCAAGCTAGGGCCGGCCAAGACCAAGTGGATGAGTCATGTAGGTGGCCGGCTAAAGCTTGGGTCCCAAGCTTAGGTGGCCGGCCACTAGAATATTAAAAAGGATTTTTTAAAATTATTTCTTATGTGGATATCATGATTTTAAAAGAGAGTTTAAAAAATTAAAAATTTCCTTTTATAACTTTCTACAAAAGATTAAGAGAAGAGATTAATCTCTTTCCTTATCTGTAGTTTAAAAGGATGGTTTTAATTTTTGGTAAAAACTTTCCTTATTTGTAAATCATCTACATGTTTAAAAGAGAGTTTAAAATTTGAAATCTTTCCTTATTTGTTGATTAAAGGAGGATTTTAAATTTTAAGAAAACTTTCAATTTTAATCATGTTCATGATTTAAAAGAGAGTTTAAAATTAAATATTCTCTTTTATAAGTTTCTACAAAAGATTAAGAAAAGATTTGATATCTTTCCTTATTTGTAGATTAAAAGAGATAACTTTCTTTTTATCCACATGTTTAAAAGAAATATTTTAATTTATAAAATTTCCTTTTTATTAACCACCATGAAGGGAAAAATTATTTGAGAATTTTTTATTAATTTCCGGAAGCAAATTAGGAAGTTTTAATTCTTGTGTGAATTAAAATTTCCTTGATTAAAGGGATTAAGGTGGCCGGCCATTAACATGATGAAAAGAAAATTATTTTTAATTAAATAAATTTTCCTTTTCAATGGCAAAAGAATTAAGGAAGTTTTTATTAAATTTTCCTTATTTGCCAAGACCAAAGATTATAAAAGAGGAGGTAGAGGAGGCTTCATGGTGAATGTCTCTATTATTTTTCTCCCTCTTTTCTTCTTTGGGTATGGCCGGCCCTTTCTTTTCTCTCCTCTCCTTTGTGTGGCCGAAACTCTCTCATGGTGGAGATAGCTTTGGTGGCCGGATCTAAGAAGGAGAAGAAGGAGAGAAAAGAAGCCTCTTTTCTAGCATCCCTTGGAGCATGGTTGTAACGACTCACCTTCTGGGTACTGGCTGTAAGGCCGGTCGCTACAATTACTACTGTCTATATGCTGTGCGGAAAGCTGAAACTGAATGTTTTACATGTACCTAATAATTATACACATGCTAGAGAAGGTATTTACCACTGATACCGGACTTCTGATCGGTCCACGGACCGGTCCACTGACACTGGCACGGGGAAGAACCTTTGGATCGGTCGACTGACCGATCCATGATTCACTAGAGTTTCTGTACGCACCTGGATCGGTCTGCCGACCGATCTAGGACCTCACTGATCGGTCGGACTGACCGATCCAGTGGCTCACTGATCGGTCAGCTGACAGATCAGTGGTGTGCTGTTCGCGATCCCATTATCGGGATTCTTTCTGTTCGCGGCTGGATCGATCTGCTGAATGATCCAGTTGCAAACAGAGAGTTAGGACTACCGAAACCAGCTCCCTGATCGGTCTACCGACCGATCCGAGACCCCCTGTTCGATCTGCTGACCGATCAGGGGTTTCTGATTTCGTATCAGAAACTCTGATATCAGCACTGATACGTGCCAAGATCATTATACAACACTATAAAAACTAAATGAACGTTCTACTAGATAATGGCTAACATACTAAACATGATGCGAGATATGATTCATCACTTCATGACAAGTAACCACGCTAAGTGCAGGAAAACAACTAACAATGTTCTGATGGTTAACTCTCTAAAGTTGTAAGACAGTAAACTTGCTAAATATTCCAAAACATAAGATAATTTGCTAGATCCCTAAGATCTTTATTCCAGGTTCCTTCCACACACATCTTGATCTGCATTGCCCTCCAGCCTCCACTAGTCCACTTTTCTTTTACCTGTATCTGCAGTATAAGAAAAGTAGCATCTGTAAGCTAAAAAGCTTAGTAAGAAACCATCTACCTCACAAAAACATGCATACGATGCAGATATGGTTTTTAAAACATGCTATTTGAAATATACTGACTAGGCTAAACATGGCATGGCATGTGATCATACAAGCATAGCAATCAAGAACTGAACATAAGCTATCATAATGTATCAACAAGGAAGAGCTAAACTGAAGCTGAAACTGAAACTAAGCTGATCTCACATAACTGATTGTGAATTTGAAAAGCTATACATATAATAAGTGAAAATACTAAACATGCTGCTGAGGGGCCCTGGCAACTGTACTTGCTGTGCGCGCATCCCTATCTAAACCCGGGATTGCAAGTTCCGAATCTAGTAGGGTTTACTAGGTTAGCTAAACCTAGGGACGACTATGGGAGTCCAGCCCAGTGGATATCTAATCCAGTACAGTGCCACTGCTGAAAGTAAAATATTGAATGCTATAAACTTATTTTGCTGAATCTAGGTTATCTGAACCTAGAACTAGGTTGTCTGAACCTAGAGGCTACTGTGGGAGCCCACCCGTTGGACTGTAGTCCTACATAAGTTGAAATAAAACTAATTTGCTGTTTTAAATGCTCCTAGTGCATTTAATAAATTAATTAAACTATCTATTACTGAGCTAGACCTTTAATCGAACACCTAGGATACTCTAACTCTTCTTCCTATTAGGGAGACCACCTCTAGGCACCCGACAACGTCTAACCTCCTATCTGAAGAGGGAAAACGTGTCCGGCCCATCTAGAGGTGCTCAACTAAATCCCTAATCTGCGAAGAGAGTTAAACACACCCTAGATATCAATAAAAATCTGCATACATCCTAACTAAAGCATGAAAACTCAAACGAAAGCTATTATACTACAGGTGAGGGGTTTCTTACCTTGTGTGCTAGATTTCTTACAAATCTAATCGCTAGGAATTCCGGTGGAGACGACTTCTCGACGATCCGCTCGCGTCCACGTGCTCTACTCGCGGAGGGGAACGTCCTCGTGCTGAAATCATCGCCGGAAAGTGACCTTGGGACCCTAGGGAGAGAACCCTAGGTTGTTTGGGTGTTGGCGCCGAGAGAAGGAGAGGAAGGAGGGGTTGGCGTCGGTGAGGGTTTGGAGAAAAGAATTGGCGTGAGGTTTTGTGAGGAGAGGGCTGCCGAACCAAATTAAACCAAACTCACACTTAAGTTTTTCCTATTTATATTAAGCGGATAACTATGCCCAACTTAAATATAAATATATTTGCTTCTCCTTTCCTTTCAGCACGGCCCTGCTGGGTTCACCGGTTACTAAGGCTAACTAAAGGTTTAGCGGACCCGAGAGGTCCCGGGTTCGATTCCCGCTTAAGCCTTTTTATTCTTCTAATTATTTTTACTATTTCCGCTACTCGGAAAATTCCGGAAAAATATCTAAAAATTCCAGAAAAATCATAGAATAATTCTAATGCAAGTTTGAGAATTTTCGGGCGTTACAATCCCCCATACCTTATAAAAAGTTCGTCCTCGAACTTAGAACAATTCTGGGTACTTCTGTCTCATGCTGGCTTCTGTCTCCCAAGTTGCCTCTTCTGCTGTGTGACTGTGCCAAATAACTTTGACTAATGGTACTTTCTTGTTCCGCAATTTCTTAACTGCTCGATCTATTATCTGAATAGGTCGACTATCATAGCTGAGGTCTTCGCGGATCTGTACCGACTGGGGCTCAATCACCTGGGTGGCATCTGGGGTATGCTTCTTCAGCATAGAGACATGAAATACGTTGTGGACAGCTGACATTTCCTGGGGTAGCTCTAACTCATATGCTACCTTGCCCACTCTTCTGCTGATAAGATATGATCCCACATATCTGGGACTTAGCTTGCCCTTCTTCCCAAAACGCATTACTCCCTTCATGGGAGCTACTCTGAGGAACACTGAATCCCCAACTGAAAACTCTAAGGGTCTGCGCCGTGTATCAGCGGCTCTGAGCTGTCTCTATCCTCTGGCGGATCTGCTGTATAGCTGCTGTGGAATCTGCTACTAGATCTGTCTGAAACTCTAGTTCTTTCTGTTCACCACTCTCATACCAGCAGATTGGAGATCTACACCTCCGCCCATAGAGAGCCTCGTAAGGTGCCATGCCGATAGTGGCCTGATAGCTGTTGTTGTATGCAAATTCTGCTAAACTCAGATATTTGCACCAACTTCCCTTGAAGTCTAGGGCACACGCTCGGAGCATATCTTCGAGTACCTGATTTACTCGCTCCGTCTGACCATGTGTCTGAGGATGGAATGCTGTGCTGACTGTACACACTCCCAGAAGTGTGATGTGAATCTGCTGTCTCTGTCTGAAATGATGGTTCGTGGGACTCCATGAAGTCTGACAATCTCCTGGAGATATAACTGAGCTAGCTTCTCCATGGAGTAGGATATCTTGATAGCTAAGAAGTGGGCTGATTTAGTCAACCTGTCGACTACTACCCAGATGGCATCAAAACCACTCATGGTTCTGGGCAGTCCCACAATGAAATCCATAGAGATATCCTCCCACTTCCACTCTGGAATCTGTATAGGCTGCAGAACTCCTCCTGGTCGTTGATGTTCTGCCTTGACCCGCTGGCAGGTGAGGCAGATGCTAACATATCTGGCGATGTCCCGCTTCATCCCGGGCCACCAAAAACGGTTCTTCAGGTCTTGGTACATTTTGGTGGAACCTGGATGCATCGCATAGGGGGTCTTGTGAGCCTCATCTAAAATCTGTCTCCGTAGCTCCTCCTGATCTGGAACACAGAGTCTGTCACCAAAGTACAACACCCCGCTATCGGACACTCTGAATTCTCTACTTTCTGATTCTGCTAGCCCTTGCTTGATTTTCTGAATTCCAGGGTCCTGCTCCTGAGCTGACTGAATATCACCAAGCAAGGTAGACTCTAAGGTCATAGTGGAGAGCTGTCCAACGATGAGTTCTAGACCGAAATCTACGATCTCCTTCTGTAGGGGCGGTGACATGGCTGTAAGAGATAACAAGGTAGCACTGGATTTTCTGCTGAGTGCGTCGGCTACCTTATTGGCTTTCCCTGGATGGTAGAGGATGTCTATATCGTAGTCTTTGACCAGCTCAAGCCATCTGCGCTGTCGCATGTTCAGATCCTTCTGAGTGAAGAAGTACTTCAGACTCTGATGATCTGTATACACTCTGCACTGAGCTCCATATAAGTAATGTCTCCAAATTTTGAGAGCGAACACTACTGCTGCAAGCTCAAGGTCATGAGTAGGGTAGTTCTTCTCATAATCCTTGAGTTGTCTGGAGGCATAGGCGATCACCTTGCCGTTTTGCATCAGTACTGCTCCTAGTCCCAACTTGGAGGCATCACTATAGATGTCAAAGCTGCTGGTGTTGTCTGGTAGAGCCAAAATGGGAGCACTGGTCAATCTCCTTTTTAGCTCGCTGAAGCTGTTCTCACAGTCCTCTGTCCACTGAAATTTCCTGTTCTTTCTGGTAAGAGCTGTCAGTGGGGAGGCTATCCTGAAGAAGTCCTCTACAAACTTCCTGTAATATCCTGCTAATCCCAGAAAGCTTCTGATTTCGCTGGCGTTCTTTGGTCTCTTCCAGTTACTTACTGCTTCTATCTTGCTGGGATCTACCATAATGCCATCCTCTGAGATGATGTGACCCAGGAAGGACACCTGATCTAGCCAAAATTCACATTTCATGAACTTGGCGTATAGCTGGTTCTGCTGAAGAGTCTGCAATACTAGTTTCAGGTGCTCTGAGTGTTCTTCCTGAGTTCCTGAGTAGATAAGAATGTCATCGATAAACACAATAACAAACTTATCTAAATACTCCCTGAATACCCTGTTCATGAGGTCCATGAATGTAGCTGGAGCATTGGTCACGCCAAAGGGCATGACTACGAACTCGTAGTGTCCGTATTTGGTTCTGAATGCTGTCTTGGGTATATCACCCTCCTTGACTCTGACTTGGTGATATCCTGATCTAAGGTCAATCTTAGAGAACACTGCTGCTCCCTTTAACTGGTCGAACAGGTCATCTATTCTGGGCAGAGGATACCTGTTCTTAATCGTGACCTGATTCAGTGCCCTGTAGTCTATGCATAGCCGCATGCTTCCATCCTTCTTCTTCACAAACAGTACAGGCGCTCCCCATGGTGAGTGACTAGGGCGTATGAAGCTCTTGTCAAGCAGCTCCTGTAGTTGCTCCTGAAGTTCCTTCAGTTCTGCTGGAGCCATGCGATATGGCGCTTTGGAAATAGGATTGGTGCCGGGGAAGAGTTCTATCTCAAATTCAATCTCCCTGACTGGTGCTAGGCCTGGTAACTCCTCAGGGAAGACTGCTGGGTAGTCACATACAACTCGGACCCCTGCTAGCTGTTGGTCCTTGTCCTGGCTGGTATTGACTACATGTGCTAGGTACCCCGTACAACCCGAATCCATCAACTTCTGTGCCTTCATAGCTGAGAGAAATTTTCTGGCTTTTCTCTTTGGTTCTCCGATGTACTCGAACTGTGTTTCTGCTTCGGGTTGGAATACGACCTTCTGTTTACGGCACTCTATGGAAGCACCGTATCTGATCAGGAAGTCCATTCCAAGGATGACGTCGTAGTCAGTCATTTCCAGCAGGATCAGATCACAAAAGAGTTCCCTGTCTGCTATAATGACCGGCACTGCTCTGAGCCAGTGCGTGGATGCCATGATCTCTCCCGAAGGTAGTGCCATCAAAAACTGACCACTGAGTACCTCTGAGGGTATTTCTAATTTTTCGGAGAACACCCTGGCTATATATGAATGGGTTGCCCCAGTATCAAATAGAACAGTAGCACTATACTGAAAAATGCTAATCTGACCTGTGACAACTGTCGAGGCATTGGCTACGTCCTCTCTGGTGAGTGAGTAGATCCTCGCATTCGCCGTAGCTGGAGGGGCTTCTAATCTGCCCTGGCTGATAAGTGGACCTTCTAGAGCGGCCTGCATCTGATATAACTGAGCTGGCTGGCCTGCATACTGAATCTGCTGTGGCTGAGGAAGACCGGTCTTGTTCGGGCGCTGCTTGGCCATGTGTCCTTCTTGTCCACATTCAAAGCATCCTCGTGTGCCCTTGCGACAAACCCCTGGGTGAAATTTCCCACAAGTAGCACACTTTGGATAACTGGGTCGCTTACTAGATGGTCCTCCTTTTGGGTCACTTCCTGATTTGCGCTTGCTGTTGGAGTTCCCTTTCCAGTTAGAGCTGTGGCCTTGCTGTTTTTTAGTGTGAGAGTTTCCTTGGCCTTTGGACTCTGAGGAGACTTGCTTCTGCTGCTTTATGCTATTCTGGTAATGCTCTGTGGTCAAGGCACTGCTCACTAACTCCTCTGTGGTTTGTGGCCTATGTATGCCACCAGCCACGTTCACTGCTATCTCTGGCCTCAGCATCTTGAGCATCAACCGGATTCGTTCCTTCTCTGTGCTGACTAGTTCTGGGCATAGACGAGCTAACCTGTTGAATTTCTTCACGGCTTCCTCAACTGAAAGGTTGCCCTGACGAAACTCAGTGAACTCATCGTAGTGGCGGTTTGTGACCCGTATGTGAAAGAACTCCTCGAAGAACTCCTTCTCGAAGTCAGCCCATGACATCTGGTTCACTGGGCGCTTCGTTCTGATTCTTTCCCACCACATGCGTGCGTCTCCTGTCAGGCAGAAGGAGGCACACTTCACCTTCTCGTGTTCTGGCCAGTCCAGAAGCTCCATCGTGCTCTCCAGTGTTTTGAACCAGGCTTGTGCATCCCATGGTTCACTAGTGCCTGAGAAGTTCTCTGGCTTGACTCGCTACCACTGGATCAGATAGGCTTCCTTTCTTGGCTCAGCTGCTGGGGCTGCTGGTGCTGGTGCTGTAGGCTGAGCTGGTGGAACCTCTAAGACTACCGGAGTCGTCAAATTCGGTTCCGGGGTGACTGTGGGGGTACTCTGCTGATTAGCCTTTAAGGTGGCTATTTCCTGTTGCTGTTCAGCTAGCTGCTGCTGTAAGGTCTGGAGGAGGCACTGAACTGCCTGCCTCTTGCTGGGGCTCAGTAGCTAGTGCCCTTCTAGTTGGGCGTCCTCGTGCCATTTCTAAGGGCATAGAGAACATATGTATAACTAATACTATCACAGTTATATAATTAATGATATCATGTTTAAAAGACTATCACATACCAACAGGCAGTAGGCATAAAAACATGAACTGTAATAACAAAACAAGGAGCATAAATAAAGTAGAGGTATTCTTACTTGGAAGCTGTAGGTACAATGCTGATGTGTGTGTAGGAAGTATGGAACACTGCTCTGATACCACTCTGTAACGACCCACCTTCTGGGTACTGGCTGTAAGGCCGGTCGCTACAATTACTACTGTCTATATGCTGTGCGGAAAGCTGGGCTAATTAAAATTTTACTAATCTAAGTGCTGGGAAAGCTGAAACTGAATGTTTTACATGTACCTAATAATTGTACACATGCTAGAGAAGGTATTTACCACTGATACCGGACTTCTGATCGGTCCACGGACCGGTCCACTGACACTGGCACAGGGAAGAACCTTTGGATCGGTCGACTGACCGATCCATGATTCACTAGAGTTTCTGTACGCACCTGGATCGGTCTGCCGACCGATCCATGACCTCACTGATCGGTCGGACTGACCGATCCAGTGGCTCACTGATCGGTCAGCTGACCGATCAGTGGTGTGCTGTTCGCGATCCCATTATCAGGATTCTTTCTGTTCGCGGCTGGATCGATCTGCTGAACGATCCAGCTGCAAACAGAGAGTTAGGACTGCCGAAACCAGCTCCCTGATCGGTCTACCGACCGATCCAAGACCCCCTGTTCGATCTGCTGACCGATCAGGGGTTTCTGATTTCGTATCAGAAACTCTGATATCAGCACTGATACGTGCCAAGATCATTATACAACACTATAAAAACTAAATGAACGTTCTACTAGATAATGGCTAACATACTAAACATGATGCGAGATATGATTCATCACTTCATGACAAGTAACCACGCTAAGTGTAGGAAAACAACTAACAATGTTCTGATGGTTAACTCTCTAAAGTTGTAAGACAGTAAACTTGCTAAATATTCCAAAACATAAGATAATTTGCTAGATCCCTAAGATCTTTATTCCAGGTTCCTTCCACACACATCTTGATCTGCATTGCCCTCCAGCCTCCCCTAGTCCACTTTTCTTTTACCTGTATCTGCAGTATAAGAAAAGTAGCATCTGTAAGCTAAAAAGCTTAGTAAGAAACCATCTACCTCACAAAGACATGCATACGATGTAGATATGGTGTTTAAAACATGCTATTTGAAATATACTGACTAGGCTAAACATGGCATGGCATGTGATCATACAAGCATAGCAATCAAGAACTGAACATAAGCTATCATAATGTATCAACAAGGAAGAGCTAAACTGAAGTTGGTACTGAAACTAAGCTGATCTCACATAACTGATTGTGAATTTGAAAAGCTATACATATAATAAGTGAAAATACTAAACATGCTGCTGAGGGGCCCTGGCAACTGTACTTGCTGTACGCGCATCTCTATCTAAACCCGGGATTGCAAGTTCCGAATCTAGTAGGGTTTACTAGGTTAGCTAAACCTAGGGACGACTATGGGAGTCCAGCCCAGTGGATATCTAATCCAGTACAGTGCCACTGCTGAAAGTAAAATACTGAATGCTATAAACTTATTTTGCTGAATCTAGGTTATCTGAACCTAGAACTAGGTTGTCTGAACCTAGAGGCTACTGTGGGAGCCCACCCGTTGGACTGTAGTCCTACATAAGTTGAAATAAAACTAATTTGCTGTTTTAAATGCTCCTAGTGCATTTAATAAATTAATTAAACTATCTATTACTGAGCTAGACCTTTAATTGAACACCTAGGATACTCTAACTCTTCTCCCTATTAGGGAGACCACCTCTAGGCACCCGACAACGTCTAACCTCCTATCTGAAGAGGGAAAACGTGCCCGACCCATCTAGAGGTGCTCAACTAAATCCCTAATCTGCGAAGAGAGTTAAACACACCCTAGATATCAATAAAAATCTGCATACATCCTAACTAAAGCATGAAAACTCAAACGGAAGCTATTATACTGCAGGTGAGGGGTTTCTTACCTTGTGTGCTAGATTTCTTACAAATCTAATCGCTAGGAATTCCGGTGGAGACGACTTCTCGACGATCCGCTCGCGTCCACGTGCTCTACTCGCGGAGGGGAACGTCCTCGTGCTGAAATCGTCGCCGGAAAGTGACCTTGGGACCCTAGGGAGAGAACCCTAGGTTGTTTGAGTGTTGGCGCCGAGAGAAGGAGAGGAAGGAGGGGTTGGCGTCGGTGAGGGTTTGGAGAAAAGAATTGGCGTGAGGTTTTGTGAGGAGAGGGCTGCCGAACCAAATTAAACCAAACCCACACTTAAATTTTTCCTATTTATATTAAGCGGATAACTATGCCCAACTTAAATATAAATATATTTGATTCTCCTTTCCTTTCAGCACGGCCCTGCTGGGTTCACCGGTTACTAAGGCTAACTAAAGGTTTAGCGGACCCGAGAGGTCCCGGGTTCGATTCCCGCTTAAGCCTTTTTATTCTTCTAATTATTTTTGCTATTTCCGCTACTCGGAAAATTCCGGAAAAATATCTAAAAATTCCAGAAAAATCATAGAATAATTCTAATGCAAGTTTGAGAATTTTCGGGCGTTACAATGGTGGTGGTGGCCGAACCTCTTCATCCTAGAAGAAGTTTTGATGGCCGAAACTTACAAGGAAGAAGAAGGTGCTTGGTGGTTCTCATCTCGGAAGATCGTTGCCCACACAACGTCCGAGGTTAGAAGAGGAATACGGTAGAAGATTAAGAGGTTTTTCTAAAAGGTATAACTAGTATTTTTCTTTCCGCATCATACTAGTTATTTTTGGAAATAATACTAAATACAAGAGGCATACGATTCTAATATTTCGAATTTGTTTTCGATATAGTGTTCTTTTGTTTTTCTTTTCCTTGTGATTTGATTATTCTTTTCGGTTAACCTAAAGTTATTTTAGGAAATTAAATATTAGCTTTCCATAAAAGGTTTTGTCTAGTCGGTGGTGGTTGCTCCCATATCCAAGAAGGCCATGTGCCTCGCCACGTCAGTACTGGGAACCAATTATGGAAATTAATATTTAATGGAATTAATAACTTAAGGTGATTTGGGTCGAACGTGTTAAGTTCCGCAGGAGATCCAAGTCTAAACCTAAAAGAACAAATAGATTAAGTTTTGGATCAAACGTGTTAAGTTCCGCAGGCGATCCAAAATTTAATTTAAAAGAACACATGGTAGCTAGGAAAAGGTTCAGACCTTTGTACAAAATTTTTGTACAGTGGAACCTCTAGGTTTTCCGAGTAGCAACCAACAATTGGTATCAGAGCTAGGGTATTGCCTCTATGTATTTGGTATTAGTTTAATTATGCACATGCCATACATAATTTAGACAGGTTAATAGTAGGATGTGCTAACTTTGTGGATGCAGGATCCAACTATTATGGCTTTTAGTTATTGTGTGTGTGATTGGACCCTTGGACATGTCAAGGGCATTTATATGTGTGTGCATGATTGTATTAAAATATAGCAGGAGCTGTATTTAGTTTTATTAGGATTTTATTTTTGATCTAGAGGAGTATGCGCAGCTAGCACTCATGGCATATCACCAAGATAAGAGTATCGATTAAGGGGGAGCAACATCTAAGGAAAGCAGCAGCGAAGGGGGAGCATCTAACTTCGAACATGAAATGGTAAGTGAGATATGTCTTCTAACTCCTGATCAACTTTATTATGGAATAACATTAATAACTAAATCTTTATGTAAACTAAAATTTAAGAATAATAATTTAAAGAAGGAAAATATTGATTTGAAAAGAAAATTAGCTAATACATGTCCACTAAAATTGTTTGATGAACTCAAAAACAAAAATAATAAATTAAAAGAACATATAGAATCTTTGAAAAATGACTATACATGTTCAATTTCAAAAGATTTATAAAATTTTAGAAATTATAGATGACTCAATTGGTATATCAGGAACCATAGGGATCAAATTAGAAAAATCTCTAGAAATTATATTCTACCAAAATTTTTGATTAATCCAGTAAAAAATAATTTATATTAGATTCTCAAATTATGCTTAGTATAACTTAAATTAATCTTATGCATGCTTTAAAATTTAATGTACTTTACTATGCTATCTAATGATTTGTTCTACAAATAGTTTTTTAAATTTTTTTTATTGTTAAGTTATTTTCCATGAATTTATTAACGAAAATGATATTTTTAAAATTTAAAATATTTTGTAGACTTAGTTTTAAAAACTTTAATTTTTTTATGATAAAACATGATGTCTTCTATCATAATAAATTTTTTTGATATTTTTTGAATTTTATCTAAATTATTACGAATTATTTTCTAAAAAGTTAATTTTTAATATTAAAAATTTAGAAAAAGAGAAATTTAGGAACTCTGATTTTTCTAGTATTAGACAATCTGTTTTTCATATAAAAAAAAAGTAAAATTTTCAAAGTTGAAAAATAATTTTTTATTTATCTTTGAAAAAATTCGATTGTTATGATAAGATAAATCTATTCGGTTCGATCAACTATTTTTTTATGTAAAATTTTTTTCTACTGATATAGATTATTCTGTTTAAGTTTGACACAAAATTACATGATTTTTTAAAACTGGAGAGTAATTTTTAAATTATTTTTATCAAAACAGAATAGTATTTAGTAAAAATAGTATATTTTTGGCAATTATTTCTGAAAAATATTAACAGACTAGTAATTAGTATAATGTACCCCTAGAAAATTATTGCAAAATTTTCTAGCTGTTTGTTTTATTTTTTCCCCTATTTTGATGTGATCAAAGGGGGAGAAATAGGTACAAGTTAAGGAAGAATTAGGGATAATAGATAATATTTTAGAATTTTTTATCCTTGCACTTAACTTCATTGTATTACAACTTTTTGTGATAATTGCAATTTACTCTATATAATCATGTTATTATATTTTGTTTAAACCCTAACTTTATTTTAGATTAATGCACATCAAAAAGAGAGAAATTGTAAGTACCCCATGGTAATTTTGATATAGTCAACTAAGTTAAGTTATGTCCTGTGTATTTGATCCTTGTGTCTAAGTGTGCAGGAGCTTAGAAACACAAGAAGTCGAGCGGAAGACGTAGCTAGCGAGAAGGATGACATAAAAAAGTAGCCAACGAGCTCGGTGCATCAGAGGGACAAGATGTTATGGAATAGTACATCAGTCGACGAGAAGAATGTGAGCAGCGTTCAAGGGACGAGAAGCCGGGAAGGAAGTCTGCTCGAGGAGAAGATCGAAGTTGGATTTGGTTAAGCTCAACTCCGGATAACCGAATCATCACTCACGCGAAGAAGACCAGCCTGGTCTGCCTTGTGGAAGGCACCTTCCATGGGTTGGAAGACGCCTTTAATGCTTCATAGAAGGTACCTTCCGGCCTATGGAAGGCGCCTTCACTAGCCGTCACCCGAGAATAAAGTTTTATCCTCGGTGGATAAAATATATCCGATGGAGGACACCTTGGACCACTTTGAAGGCACCTTCAAGTTGTGGATAACATTTCCAAGGGCTATAAAAAAACCCCTAGAGCTAGGAAATATTCAACAACTTTTGTATTAATTTCCTAGCATGTTTCTGAGCGTCGAACGAGTGTAAAAGGCTTCTCTTCCTTCAACAAAGGAGACTTTATAGTGTTTTCATTTACCTTAGATTAACAACCACCTACGTTATAACTAAGTAATTCTTCAGCCTCTTTTATTTTTAGTTGTTAAATTAATTTATTATAATTGTGCTACTAATTTGAGTTGAAAGATCGAAAAAGGATTATTTTTTATTTTACAGGAAATTCACTCCCTTCTTGTCGGCCTACGTGCGCTAACAAGTGAGACTATAGGTGATGGTCCATCTTAGAGTCATTTTGAAAATCTAAGTTGAGATCATGACTAGATCCTGGTCTTGGAAAGATGAGATATAATTAATAATACTATTTTATTAAAGTGCTAACTCTGTTTTGCAAGGTATATTTTACTTTGGGGATTAACTCCTTTTTATAGGGTTAAGTGCAAAAATAGCCTCAAATGAACAGTGTCTAAGGCACCTTGGAGCTTCGAGGAGGTGCCCTGGACCCGTCAAAGGTGCCCTCAAGGAGATAAAGTTTGCGCTACGGGGAGACGCCTGAAGTGTGCTAGAGGCGCCTCAGATGAGCTATTGGAGGTGCCTCAGATCGCTTAGAGGCACCCTCATATGGATAAAGACCGCAAGCATTAGAGCTGATCGAAGTTGAAGTTTACGAGATAAACTTTGGGGTTGGCGGTGCCTTGGATGAGGTTGGAGGCGCCCTCAACACCTTTTAAATGCCCTATTCAACCAACACTTCAAATGAACTTCAAGACAACTCATCCATCCGGCTGCTCCAATCACACACTACTACTTCGCCGCATTTAAGCTTCAACGACTCAAGAACGATATTACGTTGCTACGTGCTTAAACGAGCCTAGACTTGGGTAACGTGTAATTGTTATTTTCTTTATTACTCCTATTTTCTTTTTGCACATCATATTCTAAAGTTGGTAGTTTTGTTACCAACTTATTTTTGTAAAGAAATATTTGATTAGTAAATTACCTATTGGAAATGTTTATGGATATTGAAATAGGAGTCAACTCAATTAAGTCAAAATTGACCGTGTTCTATTTTCTCACATTCCTTTTCTTAATTTATTTTATTCCGTTGTGCTTTGTTTTAAAAAAGAAAAAAAAATATTTTTAAAATCACGTGATTTCCGCTTCACGTGCATCATCGATGCTACAATATCTATTTTTATTTTTTAATAGTCAAGTAAAATTAAAGTCATAAATGAATATATGAAAAGAAAGTATTAATTATGATATATCTATTTTTAATAATAAAATATGTCTATAAAATTTATACTTTTCATGAAAAAATTTAATGGAATTTCTTTTAGCATATATATATATACAAACCCTAAATATTATATCCTAAATACTTAGTTCTAAATTCTGAACCTTAAACTCAAAATTAAAAAAAAATAAAATAAAAAAAGTTACGCACCCTAAATATTATATACTATACCCCGTGAGTATCTAATTTTTATTTTTTTACTCGAACACTATAATTCAATTCTTGAACCTTATAGATAAAATCTAATTGACTTAACTCCGAACTTAAAAAAAAAATAAACAAAAAAACATTAAAAAAATGATGAACGCCTCAAATCGACTCGAGGCGTCCAATATTTATTTTTTATATTGATTTATATTTTCTTTGTTTATTAGAGACGCCTCGAA
This sequence comes from Zingiber officinale, assembly GCF_018446385.1. Taxonomy (NCBI): domain Eukaryota; kingdom Viridiplantae; phylum Streptophyta; class Magnoliopsida; order Zingiberales; family Zingiberaceae; genus Zingiber; species Zingiber officinale. Next base: position 108,655,919 of record NC_055999.1, on the reverse strand, counting down.
TTCATTTGAGATGCCTCAGTCAAGCGAGATGAGATCCTCTGTCCCGAAAATGTTATATCTCTGTGTCCTAGTGTCGATCGAACGACTATAATATTTTCATGATGTACACTATATCCTTGAGATATGATTTACTTCATCTGATCGGTGCTGGGATACGAGGACACAATATTTTCGGGACAGAGAATCTCATCTCCAGTCAAGCCCATATGTACAATAAAGAGTCAAGCAAAATGTTATTTTTGTGTATATATATTTTTTAAAAGAACGCCTCTTACTTTTACTGTCATTTTTATTTTTATTTTATTTTTATTTTCATTTTCATTTTCATTTTCAATTTCAATTTCAATTTCAAGAACACCTCTTATTGGCCATTTTGTATTATAATAAAGTTAAAAGATGATCATTTTAATTTTTGCTAAAAATTATTGATAAATATATATTTTATTTTAGTCGGTTAAATTGGCCATCGAATTACTTTTGACTACGAAGTTAAATGAGAAAGAGTTCATGCCTTCTGTTTATAATTCAGATATTTAATTTTTAATATCTGATTAATTTAAAAGGCGACTGATTCGATTTTATAAAAAATTTAAAAAATTCATCGACTATCTTATGGGAGAAGTTGTGTTGACGAGGGTTGGTTGATTGGTTGAAGGGTCACCAATCCGAAAAAAAAAAAAATAATAATCGTGGTTGAGCAAAGTGTCATTTTAATTTTTACCAAATGTTTAGATATATTAGTGTATATTTAATTCATACTAATTATATGTATGAAAAACATATGTACATATTTTATTTACACTAGGTGTAATTTGGACTCAAAATATATTATTTTATGCTAACAAAATTATTCTAAATTAATTACACTAGGTGATTCCTTCCCTTGACACTCCTCATTCAACACCACTAATATAAAATTAATTTATTAATATATAAATTGTACTTTATAATTTATCGGATAGACAAACTAATCATTATCAACTTTATATATACTCAATTTTCAGTTTTCCAATTTTTTCTAAAAATTTCCTTTTTGATATCTAAATTTTTTGATTCATTTAATTTTGAATTCCTTAATGTTTATAATAATATTTTGTTTACTTAACCGTCATAAGTCTAGAAAGTAAAAAAGTGTTTTTTTTATATATATCATAAAATAGTTCAGTCTAAATTTATAAGGAGAATTAAAATTAATCAGGATTATATTATAAATAAAATTAGGTGCTCTTTCTTAAAAAGGACGCTTTTTTCATATTCTGCCTGATAAAAAGCTACCGACATCGCTCTTGTACTCCGCGGCGAAATGGCGTCTGCTTGTTTGTTTCCCCGGCAAATGTCTCCGCTGCTGTCGCTTCCTCTTCGGCCACTCCACCACTGTGCCGTTCCCCGAATCCGAGTTCCCTATTCGAGATCAAACGTTTGCGGGACGCCTCTTCCTCCTCCTAAGGCCGCCCTGTTCCCGGAGCTGGCGGCACTCCAGGGCTCCCTCCTCGATCTCGTCCGGGCTTCTCCTCCCACCTGGAACTCGGCGATTGCCAGCAACCTCTTTGTATTCATCGTTGGGTCCCCCATTCTATTGTCGGGGCTTACGATTTCCGGCATGGGATCGGCCTTCCTCCTGGGGATTTTATCATGGAGAGCCTTCGGGCCTTCCGGATTCCTCATTGTAGCGGCCTACTTTGCCATCGTAAGTTTGGAATTTTTATTTTATTTTATGTTTATGAATATTTGGAATCACTAGCTTTATTCTCGAACGGGGGCGATCTTTGGGGTAGCTTTTCTGTGTCGCTACTTAGGGCATTTTTTTTTCCTGGAGATCCTTCCCTGTTTGATAGCTTTGAAGTTTGATTGCGAAGATTACTAATCAAGTTCCACTGCGTCGTAGCAATCGTTGTCCATCATCATCAGCCATCAGTAAACGCATTTCCACAACTCATAGGAGCTCTTTGACTGAGTGATGTGCTTCGTGCTTTCTCTAGAATCTCTCCTTTATGGTTCGACTTTGGGCATGTGGACAGTCATATAAAGTGGTGTCCATACTAGAAGGCGAGCATATTGTAATGCTATTGTCAGTGAAGTGAAGCAGAGTCCAAAGACGAATTTTTAAATAAATTTGTTGAAACATTCTTTTGGTCCTAGCTTATTATACTTTACATACAAATATATATGTATTCAATTAACGTTGGAGCTTAGTATCCTGCTTTGTTGCTTATCTGTTTTTCTGCCTTCTCTTCGTCATATTTGGTAAACAGGCGACTGCAGCCACAAAGTTGAAAATTGCTCAAAAAGAAGCTCTTGGCATAGCAGAAAAAAGAGGAGGAAGAAGAGGACCAGGCAGTGTTGTTGGCTCGAGTGCTTCTGCTTGTGTTTGTGCGCTCCTATCAATAAACAATATGTGTGGAGCTTTATTTGCACGATTTTGGCAACTAGGTTTTGTTGCCTGCTTTTGCACTAAACTGACCGATACCGTATCCAGTGAGATAGGCAAAGCATACGGAAAAACTACGTAAGCCAATTTGAACTTAAACACACTCATATTATCATCACAATAATATGTTGTGGGTGACGATCAATTATGGTTTTGTAAGTTGGTTTTAGTTCATTTATAACTATGTTATATATAATCTTTGAATTTGCATGCACGTACACTCATAAAAATATATTATGATCATATTAATATATAGCAATGATGGTCAATTATGGTAAGTTGGTTTTATTCAATTTGCAATTATGTTGTATTTTATCTTTGAATTTGCAATGGTGCTAGCCTCTTTTAAACTACAATGCTAAAAATTAAGTATCATCTTACACGCATATCATCTTAATGTGCCACAGCAAATTCCATTACTTGAAATGGGTTATTATTAGTTTTCTAACAATTATTTAGCAGTTTTAAGAAAATAAAGTGTATATGCTGGACTTTCTATTGAATCTTTTGTAGAAAAGTCATCTGGTGATTACAAGTGGTTATTATGAGTACTGAAGAATCTGAGCACCTTCAGGCTGTAGCTTCATTCATGTTTTCTTCTCATGCTAGAATTACTATTTTCATCAATTCTTCCATGAATTGTGCTAGGGTGAACTGAAGCTTTAATCTCAAAGTGCCCTTTTAAAATTGCCATTTATTGTATAGCTTTTCATTTCTGGACCTTTGCATTAGTGTAAGGTGATTTGAGGCGCATTGTTAAGTTCCTTCCATTGTGTACCTTGTAAAGTTGTGCATCTCTACTTGCTTATTTACTCTGTTTGCTATCATATATATTTCTTTGCACCAGCCTACATTTAATGGGAAAAACCAACACATAGGACACTGTATGCACAAATAGATTACAAATTTTTTAATTTGCTCCTTTCAGAACAGGTACTTGGCCACCACATTTAAGGTAGTACCAAGGGGAACGGAAGGAGCTGTAAGCATTGAAGGGACTGTTTCTGGAGTTGCTGCATCCATTGTCCTAGCTGGCATTGCTTATTCTATGGGACAGGTGCATTTTCATTTTTCACAAGTTCATCTTTGGTATTTATTGCCACCTTGGTACAATTATGAGATTTCAAGAATCTCTGATTGCTACCTTTGAAATTGTTCTAACTTGATGTATAATGCTTCTTCTAATTTGAATTCAATTTTACATGGAAGAATTCCAAATATTAGCTCATTTGGACAAACAAAATGTAGGGGGTCAAAATGTTAGTACTCTGCTATTTATCTTTTCTTGAAGTATAAAACCTCCTTGAACTATGGAATATTCACATGTTTTTGAATGCTTTTGGTATGGGCACAATTCCATAAACCTGTGATCTACCCCACAAGTTTTTGTACTTGAAGGATCGAAAAGAATTTAGATATCTCCACAATGGTATGATATTGTTTACTTTGGGTCTAAGCCCTCATAGTTTTGTTTTTGGGTTTTACCCAAAAGGGCTCATTCCAATGGAGATATCCTACATCCTTTTTACACTCATAATCTTTACCAAATCTTTCCAATGTGGGACTTTGATTGAACCCCAACAATCCTCCCCTCAAACGAAGGACCACAATTATTCTCATGGTCTGGGCCTCCCCGCGAGCATCTGGTCACCCTGACCTGCTCTGGGTCTCCCCGCAAACATCCACATCCAGTTGGCCTCCCCGCGAGCATTCAGCCACTTTGACTTGCTTCGTGCCTCCCTGCGAGTATCCGGTCACCTGACCTGCTCCAGGCATCCTCGCAAGCATCCAATCATCCTAACCTGCTCCGGGCTTCCCTGCGAGTATCCGATCATCCTGACTTGCTTCGGAGCCTTCCCGCAAGCATCCGGTCATCCTGACCTACCCCGTGCTCAACCTTAACTTCATTTAAGGCCACCCGACATTGCATCTAGTTTGGACCATGGCTATGTTACCATTTGTTGTGCCCAAAGGATGTCCACATATCTCCACAATGACATGATATTGTCCACTTTGGGCCTAGACCCTCATGACTTTGCTCTTGGGCTCTCCCCAAAAGACCTCATATTAATGGAGATATCTTACATCCTTTTTAAACTCATGATCTTTATCAAATCTTTCCAATCTCAACAATCCTCCCCTCAAACGAAGGACCACAATTACTCTCATGGTTCGGGCCTCCCCGCGAGCATCTGGTCATCTTGACCTGCTCGGAGCCTTCCCGCAAGCATCCGCATCCGGTCATCTTGACCTACTCCGGACCTCCCGCGAGCATTCAGTCACCTTGACATGCTCCGGGCATCCTTGCGAGCATCTGGTCACCTTGACCTGTTCCAGGCCTTCCCACAAGCATTCGGTCAACTTGACCTACTCTGGGGCCTTCCCACAAACATCCGGTCAACCTGACCTACCACGGGCTCACCCTCAACTTCGTTTAAGGCCCACCCCACATTGCATCTGACCATGACTCTGATACCAATTGAAGGATCGAAAAGAATTTAGATATCTCCACAATGATATGATATTGTCTACTTTGGACCTAAGCCCTTATGATTTTGCTCTTAGGCTTTACCCAAAAGGCCTCATTCTAATGGAGATATCCTACATCCTTTTTAAACTCATAATCTTTACCAAATCTTTTCAATGTGGACTTTGATTGAACCCCAATAGTACTCATTACCTTCAAATGTATCTTAGTTGTTCATCAGCCCCTTCAATGCTCATTTGAGCATTGGATGTGTGATCACTCACACTATTTGCTAATGACAAAGCATATCTATACCAATCTTGGTACTAGTTTAAAGGTATTCAAAGATGAAGAAAAGAAATAATGAAAATGTGAAGACAAGGCTATTTACATCTCAAATTTCTTAAAATCCATTGCTCTCACTATCTTGGAGGATAATTTGACCTACCCTTATGGCGTTCTGCACCAACTTGACCTAATTGGGGCTATCTAACTTCATGAAATATTAGCCTACTCAATTGGGGTGGGCCCATGGTGGTGGAATGTCAAAATAAAATCCATGTGGGGTGAGTTGTGGTTGATGGTAGGATTTAGTACCCTATTCTGGCCTTATTATGGTCAAATCATAACAAACCACAACAGATATTTAAGCCTACTCAATTTAGCTTGAGTGCAGATTTGAGTATGGTGCTTTAGTTGAAGGAAGCTTCATGTGAAGGATGATAATTGAATCATTGTGTTCCTAGTTTAGCTAACTGGCATGCCACTTCTTCTGAACTGGGAGCAGTTCATCCAGCTAGGATGAACTATGAATAGTTTGGACAAAAGCAGTTCATTTGGATGAACTAGAAGCAGATCATATGAAGTGAGAGCAGTTGAACAGATGCACTGAAAGTGGTTCATACATTTCGGATGAACTGAATGCTGTTCAGAATGAAGCGGAAGCAGTTCATCCAGTTCAATATAAACTGGGAGCAATTCAGATGAAGAGTAACTCGTCCAATTCAGATAAAGGTGCTTCCACTTCATTCTGAATTGCTTCTAGTTCATCTGAATTAGATGAACTAAAGGTAAGAACACCTAATTCAAACTTCATCCTTCATATCAAATTTCCTTCAGCCAAAGTACTGTATTCAAGTATGCATTTTGTTGATTTCACCATGATAGGTCTATTCTCTGTTGCTTTCCCTGCATAAAATGGAATTTTAGAATGATATGGTTGATTGTTTACTTCCAATAAGTTAGTTTTTTTTTTTTTTTTTTCTGTATTTCTTTGCCCTACCCTCACAGTATACTATCATGCCTTGCAAGACTAGGGTGAGAGAGAATATTTCACTATAACTTTACCTACCTCACCTTGTGTGAGGCTAGAATGGGAAGTTAAATTCTTGTCAACCCATTGTGATCCCAATGTAAAAATTAGATATCATCCATTAATTACATCTCTTAGTAAAAAAAGAAAAAAAGAAATAGACTTTGAGATGCATGAATGTCATGTGGGCATCTCAGGAGTTATGTATCTTACTCTTTAGTTGATCCACCAGAGCTGGCAGTGTACTCCTCAAACAGATAGCTCACTTGTTTGCAAGCATGAAAGCATATATACGCTTGATGAAATAATTCTCAAAGCCCCATATTACCTCTCCAGGGAAGAGGCATGGCCAATGGACTGAGATTTTTGATGGCCACAAGATGCATTCCAGAATAGCTTGTGGCAGGCAACAATAACTCATCTTCAATGACCAGTACCAAACTCTTGGACCAGTGAAAAAGATTTCAAGCAGAAAACATGGAACTTGGGACACATTTTTTGGGAAGTTTCTAACTGATCCTATTTTTATGTGATTTTTGATTCATTGAACAACAGTGAATGGCTTGTAGGCCTCATACAACATGGAAGCCAACTTAAGAATGGATTGATTAGCCATATTCACTCATTCTTCAATCTTCCTATTAGTGGAACAATTGAAAATATAGGGTATGTGTGCATGGTTGATGTTAAAATGAGTGGACATGAAATTTCATTTTAGGTATCTTGAAGATATTATTCGATAAGGAATATTGAAGATATTATCAATATAATAAAATATGGACTTAGACAATAAGGAAGAAATAATTTCTTATATAAAAGAACAGGTAAACGACTCTCTTGTTTATAGAGAGAATTTACAATAGAAAGGAAACTAATGAAAAGGAAATCAAATAATAAGGAAACTAATTAAAGCTAATAATTGAAAAATGATCCTTTCCTATTTTTCTTGATTTGTATTTCTTTGATTTTAATGATGACAGGATTTCCAACACTCCCCCTCAAGTTGGTTTGTAGATATCTTCCATAGCCAGCTTGCTAGTCAGCTTATCAAATTGTTTCTTGTGTAGTCCCTTCGTTAAGACATCAGCTAGTTGTTCATTTGTTGGAAGATATGTCATGCATATTATTCTAGTGTTGATTTTCTCCTTGATGAAATGTTTATCTACCTCTATATGCTTTGTGCGATCATGAAGAATAGGATTATGAGCTATGGAAATAGCAGCTTTGTTGTCACAATAAACCTTTATAGGAGTTGGGTAAGAAAGCTTCAATTCCTCAAGAATTCTTTTGATCCACATTACCTCACAGATTCCATGGGCAACAACTCTGAATTCTGCTTTAGCACTACTTCTAGCTACCACATTTTGTTTTTTACTTCGCCACGTAACTAGGTTCCCACCAACAAAGGAACAGTAGCCTGATGTTGATCTCCTATCCATAACACACTCTACCCAGTCTGCATCTATGTAGACTTCGACTTGAAGATGTCCATGTTTCTTGAATAATAAACCTCTTCCTGGAGTTCCTTTCAAATATCTCAATATCATATAGACGTCCTCGAAATGTTCTGCTCCTGGCGAGTGCATGAACTGACTTACCATGCTAAAGGTCCCTGTTCTTTACTTCTTCAACCCTAGCAGCTTGTAACTTCAAATTAGGCTCAATTAGAGTCTCAACCATTTTACACCCCAGCAAACCTGTTTCTCCAAGGAGATCAAAAATATATTTTCTTTGATTAACAAATATACCTTCCTTGGACCTTGCAAATTCCATTCCGAGGAAATACTTGAGGGCTCCTAGATCTTTAATTTGAAACTCTTTTGCGAGTCTCCTCTTTAGGTCTGCTAATTCTGTTTCATCATCACTGGTTAAGATAATGTCATCAACGTAAACAATTAAAACAACAACTTTACCCCTTTTTGAATGTTTATAAAATATTGTGTGATCTGCTTGACTCTGGAAAAAATCATAACTAATAACAACCTTTCCAAAGCGTTCAAACCATGCTCTTGGTGACCGTTTGAGTCCATATAATGCATTGTTTAATTTGCACACTTTTTCACTGCCAAGTCCCTTATCAAATCCTGGCGGTAGACTCATAAACACCTCCTCTTCTAAATCACCATTGAGAAATGCGTTTTTAATGTCAAGTTGATGTAGAGGCCAATATGAATTTACTGCAAGAGATAACAGAATTCTGATAGAGTTTATCTTAGCAACTGGAGCAAAGGTCTCTTGATAGTCAATCCCATAAGTCTGAGTGAAGCCTTTAGCCACCAGTCTAGCCTTGTATCTTTCAATGCTTCCATCAGCTTTACATTTTATTGTAAACACCCATTTACACCCAACTCGTTTCTTGCCTTTGGGTAGATCAACTATCTCCCAAGTGTCATTTCTCCTTAAAGCATTCATCTCTTCCATGATTGCTAAATTCCAACTCGGATCATCCAACGCTTCTTGCATATTCCTTGGAACAAACAAGTGTGAAATCCTAGAAGTGAAAGCTTTATGATTTTTTGACGATCTTTGGTAGGAAAGATAATTTGCAATAGGATGATTAGTGCAATTTCGAACACCTTTTCTAATTGCTATAGGAACATCAAGATCGGGAATAGTAGGTGAACAATTAGACAATAAGAGGAATCAAAGTTGGACTTGTGATAGGGTTACTTGAAATTTCAAAGCCAGAGCTCGATTTTTCAGACGGGTGTTGTGCAGGTTTGACATTCGAATCTTTATTCCTCAGATGAAATATCTTCCTAGTATAAACTTGAAGCTCAGAATTCAGATCACGACGATCAATTTGTAGTATTTCTCCCCTTGGTCGAGAATTTCCAACATTAGGCACTAGAGGTGGGTGATTATTTTCAAGATTGTCGGAAAAAATGATATTGGGAAGTGAGTTAGAAATGTTCAAAAAAATTATCTTTTTCTTCACTTGTCGTCTCCTGAAGAGAATTTTTAGAAAAATAGGGTTTTGTTTCTAAAAAGGGCACATCCATGCTAAAAAAAAAAATTGTTTTGAGGATCGAAAAACTTATACCCTTTTTTGTTTGACGAATAACCCAAGAATACACATTTTATAGCACGTGATTCAAGTTTTGAACGAAATTGACATGGAACATGAACATAGACAGTACATCCAAAAACTTTGACATACAAATCAAAAAACAATCTAATTTCAAGAATTTTTGTTTAAGACAATCAAGAGGTGTTTTGTACTCTAACACCTTAGTAGGCATCCTATTTATCAAATAAGAGGCTGTTAAAATTGCTTCACCCCATAAATACTTAGGAACATTCATATAAAACATTATGGCACGTGCTACTTCAAGTAAATGTTTATTTTTCGTTCTGCAATGCCATTTTGAGGGGTATCTCAGCAAGTGGATTGATGAAAAATACTTTTTTCATTCAAAAAATCACCCAAGTGCTCATTAAAATATCTATTCTATTGTCAGAATGTAAAATACAAATTTTGATTTGAAATTGATTTTCAATCAGAGTGTGAAAATTTTTGAACAAATTTTTCGTTTCCGATTTTTTATTCATTAGATAAATCCAACGTAAACGTGCATGGTTATCAATAAATGTTACAAACCATTTTTTTCCAGAAAGAGTAGTAATTTTAAATGGGCCCCAAACATCACTATGAATCAAGTAAAAAGGTTTGGAGACCCGGTAATTTTTCTGGCAAATAAGTTGAACGATGAAATTTTGCAAAAAAACAAGTTTCACAATGTAAAGAAGAACAATAAATGCCTTTAAATAATTCTGGAAATAAGATTTTTTTGATAAGGAAAGCTAGGATGTCCTAGTCTATAGTGCCATAGCATTATTTTTTCCTGAACTGAGTTTGAACTAATACTGTTAAGGCTCTGAGCTTTTTTATTACTAACAGGTCATCCAAGTAGTAAAGACCTTCAATCATCTTAGCAAGCCCAATCATCATCCCCGAGTTCTAGTCCTGAAATTCACAATGTGATTCAAAAAATATAATACGACAATTAGAATCTTTAGATAGTTTACTAACAGATAAAAGGTTGCAGGCTAATTTAGGAACATAAAGAACAGAATTGAGATTAAATTATTCGGTTAGTTTGATAAGTCCTTTGCTTGCAATAGGTGAAAAACTACCATTGACAATTCTAATTTTCTCGTTTCCAGAACAAGGGGAATAAGTATCAAATAGGTGAGAGCAACTAGACATGTTGTTGTGGCTCCAGAATCTATGATCCACGGAGAGGAGTTTAAACAGGAGAGAGCTTTAGGATTGCCACCTGTTTGTGCCAAGGAAACACTAGGAATACGAGATGAGAAGTTGGATTTTATCAGCTTCAAGAGTTGATCCATTTGCTCTTTATTGAAGGGACCTGAGTCGGCTTCATTTGCAGTAGGAATTCCACAATTCTTCTCTCCTTGCTTGTTATTTTTCCAGTTGGTAGATTTGCGATGAATTTTCTAACATGTCTCACGTGTATAGCGAGGCGTGTTACAGAAATCGCACCAAATCCGTGGCTTATCATTAGACCTGCGCTGGTAATCGAGGAAGTTGTCACCATTTAGGCGGATGCTGGTGATCTGGACTGAATGAGAGTTGGAATGGTGTTGCAGGGTCTCAGAAGGTTTTACCCTAGTGGCAGGGATTGTAGTGGTTTCGGACGTGACTTCTGACATAGCTCTGATACCAAGATAGAAAATGAGGAAGAAATAATTTCTTATATAAAATAATAGGTACACGACTCTCTTATTTATAGAGAGAATTTACAATAGAAAGGAAACTAATGAAAAAGAAATTAAATAATAAAGAAACTAATTAAAGCTAATTAAAGCTAATAATTGACAAATGATTCTTTCTTATTTTTCCTAATTTGTATATCTTTGATTTTAATGATGACAGGATTTCCAACATATTAACCGTCAAAATTGAGAGGAGCTTTTAGAATCTTATGTAATCACCATGCCCTCTTGTGATATGGCCTACCATCCTTAATAGATCAGAGTTGGACTAGGACTGCTAGAAAACAATATGTACAAAAGGAGCTAATGCATCAGAGATAAGAATGTTAAGATAAGTGAGTGGGGTTGTTATAAAAGATAAAATAAAAAATGCTAATATTTGAAAGCAATTACGTGTGCATCTGATACATCAAAGAAAATAGGTCGAGATGGTATGAGCATGTTAAAAGATAATCAATAATGCTATAGTTAAGAGAGATAACTTAGTGTGGAAGATGAAAGGGATAGAAAGAGATCAAAGAAAACGCCAGTCAATGTAATAAAATGATTTGATTAATTTGAATTTTACTAGAATTGCTTGCATAGAGCAATCTCAATGGAGGGGTAAAATTCATTTGGCTAACCTGAAATAATTAGGACATACTTGGCTTGATGATGACAACAATGATGATGACAAAAGCAAGATTTTAGTGCGCTGGTAAGTTCAGCCACAAATTTATTACCCTTATGACATATGTGCTGTGTAAAACATATGAATTCAAGGTTTTCCATTTTGGCTCTTGATTTAATAAATAATTCATTTTTTCTATAAGGATTCTTCCATTGGTTGTAACTGGTACCATTTGTGTCACACCTTGATGATGCAGGTAGATTTACCACAAGCTTCTATTTGTGTTTTGGCTTCTCAGATTGCAAACTTTGGCGAGAGTTTAATTGGTGCTACACTCCAAGACAAAGACAGTTTTCAATGGGTAAGGTTTTACTAAAATTATATGCTCCGTATGTTTTTATGTAGTCAGATATCCCTTGCCTATTGATGTAACGAAAATTAACTAACTTTTACTCTCCTGTTAAGAGTTTAATGTATCAGGAAGGATGCAGCTAGACTCATTTATAACTTTGCTAGTAGATACCTTAAACCTTTTCCAATCTCCAATATAATCTTGTACCACCCAGCTTCCTATTTTACCCTATTTTACCGGTCCTTGTGAAGACAAAAATCATTGTACAAATAACCCCCTTTTTTTTTGTTGGTCTTGCTTTTGGAGGATGGAAATTTCAAAACAAACTTACTACTTAGATCATTCGAAAGGTTTCAGATAGACAAAAGTTAGAACCAGGTATGTAATACCCAACTTGATCCTTGGGTAATTAATAGCAGTAGTTCTGAAATACCTTCCTACACTTGCCTTTCGTTTCTGCAAATGCAATCTTACTGGGATTTTAAGAGCTGAAAAGCAGTTCCCGAGGCAAAAAAATCTCTCTTTTTATTCATCTTCGTCCAACATTTTGTTTTTTCCAGAATCAAAGTTCAGCACCAAGCTTAGATCCCTGGCTAAGTAACAAGTCCAAATAAACTAATATCCTGCACCTGCCCTTTGATTACCACAAGCGATTTCACTTGGACTTCTAGTATTGAACAGCAATTATGGTAAAATAATCTCTCTGTCAACCCATTCTAATCCAATCTACTTTTCTTAGATCAATTTCTCAAGAATGGGAGAGATTTTGTGACTTTTCATTTTGGCCGCTCTCGCTATTTTTACCACAATCTGCTCCTGATTACACAAGTTCTTCAATATGTACCTCCAGTTTAGGCTCACAGTTATATTATTGCTTTTCTCTTCACATGCAGCTGAACAATGACGTCGTTAACATTATCAACATCTCGATTGGCAGCATTTTGGCAATGTTGTTGCAGCTGCTCATTCTGACAAATTGAACACACTCATTGTTATATGAAGATGCTTAAATGGAAGGCCTGCCCTAAGAGCATAAACTGAGAAAGTGAGAAGGCTTGCATTTTAGAGAAGGTTGGCACAATTTCTCATAGAACAAGTGAATTTCTTTATTCTGTCAATCCATAATTTTTTTTTGATAATTCAATTAGTCATTTCCAAATTTCTGGGGCATAACATTATGTTTATTATCATGAAAATTCCTAAACAAAGTCTAAGCAAAATTAACCAGGGACAACCTTAGGCTCAAGGCGGCTAGGGAAAAGGAAGCCTTGTCAGATGACAAACATGGAAAAACAGCCACAAAAGAGGACCTTATTGTCTAAAATCCCATACCCCAAGTTGAGCTCCAGTCGCTATGTAAATGCCAGAGAGGTCTAGGATTTAGGATTTAGGGTTTAGGGTTTAGAGTCCCGCTTCTCCTAACCTTACCATTTTGGTGGACCGATTGCGATGTGAGAGTCCCAATGAGGTAGGAGGATCTTTGGTAAGGCCCCGAAATGCTGTAAACGGATGGGTGATCGGGTCTGGTTGCTCCATTCAAGGCTTACCCTAAGGCCAGTGACTGGTTTACGACCAACAGATACCTGCACTAAGTCACGAAGTTAGTATATCTCTAGAGTATATAATTTTACAAATTTGTTTAAATTATAATTACCGATCAGATTCCTGTATAGAGTGTATAGTGGTGAAGGAGACCAAACTCTTTGTACTTTGAAACTCTGAGATAGGTGGCTTATCAGTAGACAGTAGTAAACCACAACTGTGTAAAATTCGACCTCCATGTCCAAAAATTCTTTCGAAGATAATATTCACCCCATAATATATCTTTTAAGATCTACAATGGTCTTACGATTTAACTAGATGAAAGAAAGAGTTTATCGTCCACATTGTGTTTCACTATTTTTTTAAGTGTTGTTAGTTGTTACTGACTCCGAAGGCCAATGACAAGACTTGAATACTAATAAATAGAACACGCAAGCTTTGATAATATTGATCAAATGCCACTCTTTTAGCAAGCCGAATTATGAATGAGCTTCAGTTTCCATGGATGAGTTCTTTAGGGAGCTTCTCCTACGTTCTATCTTAGGATGCAAATTTTCTCTTTTAGAAAGAGGTTTAGGGTAGGAATGGTAATTTTCTCCAAATTTGATGGAGGATATAATATTCAATCTGAATAGAAGGGTATAAAGAGACTATATATATATATATATTAGATAAAAATAAATATTGATATATAAAAAAAGATGGTTTAGAATTTGTTATAATATTATTTTTTGATCTATTTTTAACTCTCCACTTTTTGGAAACTCGGATACTAATGATTAGTTGAAAAAAAAAACAAATGACAAAGTAAAAAATTTTAATACTGAATTAAATATTTCCTAAGAGATACATATATAGCTTAAATAAATATAAATCTTTTATATTTTATATTTTTATAAATTTATAATTTTAAAAATATTTTTTAAAATAAATAAGTATATTTTTGAACGGTTATGAACCATGAATAGTTTGAATTGTGAATCATAATTCTGGAAGGTTAAAATTAAGGATCCATATTTCTAAAATTATCAAATCAGCAATTCCCAACCATTGAATAGTCGAACCGACAGGCGATGGTTCCGAGTCAGTCGAATTTATCGCCATCCCTCTTCTCAAAGCCGCCATTTGTCAATGAAGAAGCGAAGAGAAGCCGAAGCAGAGAATGAAAACAGCGGGGTTTTGCTCAGCAAATCCCAGAGAATCTACCAACGTTAAAGTCAACGAATTCGAAGAGAGCAAACAACGCGAGATGTGAGGAGGAAGCAGGGCAAACAACAGAGGGTTTGAGTCAGCTAGCGCATCATATTTCAGAAAATTCGCTGAAGATGTTAAAAAAAATTGTCAACGCAATAGAATATTTGTTGTGAAAGGAAGGAGAGGGAGTGCGAACCTCTTCCAGTTGTTCGATTCGTCATGTAACCAGTTTCAAGGCAAAGAAAACGAAACAAAATCTAATGCCTGTTGTCCGTCAACTGGTTCAGCATAATTACAAAGACTACAATAAAAAGGTCAAATTAATAACAAAAAAAAAGTAGTTTTAATTGGAAGGGGATTCAGTCTCGATCTGGCAAAAGCTGTTTGGTGGATTTGTCAAAGATTTGCCATTGATCTTGATGGGAGTTGTAAATTTTCAAAATAAGGTTCCTTTTGAAATGTTTGTTTCAGAACATGAAAGAATGAAAGAAGAGAGAAGAAAATATATATATATATATATATATAGAAGAGCTCAGTCCAAACGACCTAAGGTTGCGTTTAGAAAAATATTATTTTCATGTCTTTGTTCCATTAATCAATATAAACTAATTTTAGATGGATATATGAAACTGAAATGAATATTATGAATATAGAGGGAAATACAAAATTTATTAAAAAATGACAACAAATTACATTCATCAAAGGCCATTGCAACAATTAGATATAGGCACTAACGAATCAAAGCAGAAGTGCAGAACTTAAGACTGGATCATATTCCTGAACACTCGTGAAGTTTAGTAACTAATCATTGTGTTTAAACACATAAACAAGATTTCATTTGTTGATGAAAACTATACCACAACCCACATACAATAGAATTAAGGGAAAGATCACATCTTCTAGTTCTAAATTTTTCTAAAGAGGAGCAACGAGGCTGAAGATAAGAAACTAAAACCTTACCTTTCGAATCCTCTATTTAGCTAATTCAGAATTTCAACAATCTCTCAGAACACTGGATGAATAAAGACTTCCCCTTTCTCCTTCAAAAATAATAACATAGGAAGCGGATCGTGTGATTCACCATTGTCGTTCAAGCAACTGTTCTGGTTTTCGAACTTCCGAGAGTGAGCTCCAACTCATCTGAGGCACAGACCTCATGGATCCTCTCCCCTTCCCATGCTTTCACCAATCCAGCAGCTGTAGGAGTGCTATTACTGCTGCTGCCGAATGCAAAATCATCTGAAGCGCCATCAGATGTCCTAACATCACCATGGTTGTCCACACCAGGGACTGGAGAGCAAGTCCCACTCTGTCCTGGAGCCCACATTTTGGAGTCACTAGTTTTGTTGCGAAAACCGAAAGGATTAGGTGCTACAAGTGTGAATGTGGGTGAAGAAGGGCCACCCGAAGGCAGACGTAAGCCAGCAAGCCAGGATGAATCAAGGGTAACCTGTCGAACAGGGCTTGGGGGCATGGAGGATGATGGCAAGCAAGTATGGTTGAAACCAGACCAAGGTGGTTGGCTGTTTAGCTCATTCCAATCCTTTTTGATGCGTGGGGATTGCACAGACGGAGAGCTCAGCGGAGGGGTTACAGGTGCACTTATGGATCCCCCATGTATGTACAAATGCGGGAGGTTTGGTATTTTGGAAGAAGTGGAGGCAGAAGAAGATAGGTTTTTCAGCCATGGAAGGAGGGAATTGCCTTCAGCACCACTAGCATTCTTGCCATTTGTGATCAAAGTTGATGATGCAGGACTAGCCAAGGTCGATGAGGACGGACTCGGATTATAGGATACACTAGGACTTGGCTGGTAAGATGAACAAGGGCTTGGCGAAGCCGATGGTCCAACACTTTCCACACATTTGAGTGCCTTGCTTCCCTGCACATTCACATATGTTTCAGTTGCTTGAGTTGCAATCTTGATTTATTGTTTAATCAACATATGAAAAAAAAAGGTCTCAACTGAAATGTTCTATAATCCAACATACAAAAAAAACTATTCAACTCAGTTACAGATTACAGGATGAGGGAGTAATCTTATACCCAATTGGGCAATTGGCAATTGTTGCAATTCCTATCTATATCATACATGTGTTGTGAATGACATTACATCAAATAATGTGAAGTATTCCAAGTCTATCTAATAACAAGATGAGTTGTCAATTTTAGGTCACTAATAAAGAAAAGATCAAAAGCTTTAACTCTATGGACAAATCAGGCATCATTGGAAAACAGCTCTAATATGATATATAAATAAATAATGATTAGGTATTGAAATTTGAATCATCATCTAACCAACAAAAAAGTAGAGTTGTACTCTTCTGAGATAATAATTTTGACAAGTTGAGCAAGCCTTCAATCTTTGACTAAATTGAGTTCTAGAACGTCTGTGACTATCCCAGCCGGCAATCAATCATCTTGAGGAGACCAACACATTCACCCTTATTTTCAAAGTCTATGACTCTGACAGCCTAGATTGATGCCAATTGCCCCCAAACAACACATCTTCACATCCAGCAAGCAAACACATTTGTCAAACATTGATATGAACTTTCTTCATGAAGAGCCTTTAAGGAACCTCACAAAGAATGCGTGGAACCAACAAAGTTGGACATCTCATCATGCATCAGCCTGCCCTCCGCAGGCTCATCATTGGCAATCTAATACTTAATGAAATTTACTCACCAACTATTTGTCCGTGGAATTAGATAGTCCGCCCAAATTTTCTGGCAAGCGATTGTCCATGCTGCAGTAAAGTGGGCGGCCAAACTTCTGATCTCAGTTACAGTGGGCACCAATTGTTGCCCTTTTTTCCAATTGGAAATGCCTCAAGATTCCACCTTTAGAGCTCCAATTCACGCTCTAATGGGGTCCCAAACCAATCCACGACGCGTCTTGCTTTCTTTGCTCCCCAGCTATTCTTTTTAGGCAGCATGAGACAAGCACAGTTTTACTCTAACTGGCCATGGCAATGGCGCGTTGACTTGGACAAGAATAAGAGGGACGGGGCGGAGAGTGTGTCCCACAGGCCATAGCTGCCTCGGAACGGAACGGGACGGCCGGGAAAGGCGGGCGTGGGTTGCGTGAGGCGTGACGCAGCACCCAGAAAAGGAGGATGGATGAAGACGAAAACGACCTTGTACTGAAAGAGATGTAATGCTTTGTTCACGAGGGGTATGATGAGGATGACGAGGTTAATTATGTCAAAAAAACATTGCAGGCCAACGATGCCGGCGCCCGAAACATGTGGGAGACGAATCAAACGACCCAGACTCGGTCAAAGTGACGGATCGAGACTCCGTCACGTGGACCACCCACGGTGGTCGTTCCGCGACCAAGACGCTGACATGTGCCGCAGCAGCCCCGACGCCGGCGAGCTGAGACAACTCCGCCCGCGCACGGCGATCTCGAGCCGAGGCATGCGAATTTTTTTCACACTTTTTTTTATTTGAGAGTTTTGGAGTCAAACGGCAGAGGAAAAGAGAGCGAGGGAGGCGACGGTGGTAGTGATTGTTTACCTTGCGGTAGGTGGTCCCGTCCTCCTCCACGGTCCATCCGGCCTCCTCGCAGAGGGCCTTCAGCACGGCATTGTTATCGCAGTGCTTGGGCAGCGTGTAGTTGCCGTACGCCCGTAGGCCGGCGTAGATCTTCGCCGCGATCGCCCGCCGCCGCCTCTCCCGCCGCTTGTTGTTCTCCCGCTCCCTCCACGTCGGCATCCTCGTCCCCGACGTCATCTCCTCCGCCTCCAGAACCAATTCCTCCCCTTCCGCAGCCACGACGAACAAAATCCACAGACCCGGCGAAGCAAATCGGACTGAGAAGGACGAGACGAGGGACGATCACGAGAAATTTGGGGAAGCGCTCGAATAAAACGGGACAACTCCAGTAGGGTGGACAAACGCGTAAGAGAACACCCGCAGAGGAGGCATTTATTTACGCAAATGCCACCCGTGTGAACAGAGGATGGTTCGCAGGATTCCTCCGTCGCGCGCGCCTCGTGTGAACGGTCCATGCTTTGCGGATGCCGCATCGCGCCGCGATAAAAGTCACGAATTCCCCGTGAGCTCGAAACGTGGCCTCTGGCTTTTTTTTGGGTTTCCGTGACGATTCCGGTTCGGGTTAACTTAATTTAATTTTAAACCGCGGCGGACCGCCGCTTGATTTTTATTATTGGTGACGAAGTTTCATTTCGCCCCCTACTCTTATCTACTTTTTTCTACTTCACCTCATAATTTAAAATATTTTATTTTATTTTATTTTTTATAATGCTTAAAAATACGATCAAAATAGAATAATTCTAATTTAAATTTTTTATTAAGATAAAATGATGTTATATAAAAGGGATTTTGCTAATTGGATAAAATGTAATATTTTGACATATGGGGGTTGGGGCAATGAAATGGTACAAAAATGAGGTGGTAAATTGAAATTTCCTCTGTATTATTCTGGCAATGTGCATGTGACGTTCAAATCAAGCGAATGGAAGAAAAATGCGACCAAAGAAATTTATGTTAATTAATTGTTTCATTGTTAAATTAGATTCTGTTTGCTAGGCCCCGTTCAATCATTGAGCAGATGAGGTCGGGTTGGGAATGTCGGTAAATTCGAAATATAATTTATACATATTTAAAGGTCTATGTTTCAAACATTCATCTCTTTTGAGATTATCTTATAAAGGGGGTTTTAGGATAAATATGTTTGGATTCCAAAATTTTAGGGCTATATTTTTATGACTTTGAAATATTAAAATGTGTTTTAATTATGTTTGAGCGTGCTTATTTAAAAAAAACTGATGAATCAGATAGTATTAAATATGGAAAAATGAGTTTGATTTTACATAAGTTTTTCATTAATCATCAAAATAAATTAAAAATCGTTTGTAGAGGATGGTCCATAAATTTAATATTCTATAGTTGTATGTATCATTTAGAGAAAAAATTTATGTAAAATATTTGAATAGTGTTAATTGATATAATTAAGTATGTTAATTTTGTTATAGTTTCATACTAAATGTATTTGTCCTGCTATTTGATTGATAAACTAAAAAGTTATGATTTTTCCACAATTTCACTATAATAAACGAAAAGAAAAGTTTTTAAATAAGAAGTCCAAAATTATATTTATTTTAACAGCGAGCACTTCACCAACTTAACCAATTAAATATATATATATATATATATATATATATATATATATATATATATATATATATATATATATATATATATATATATATATATATTTATATAATGCATTCCGTAATATTTTTAGAATAGTTTTTAAATAATAAAAATTAATTTATTATCTGATGTAACCAATAAAGGCATCATCTCGATTAAAATTTTAAATATTTTTTTTATAATCCCAATATATCATATGAATAATATAATATTTTCAATAGTTGAAGTTCTAAATAATTTTTTTTTATCATCTAATTCAATATAAGTTACTAAATAAAAGAATAAGTCTGAATTTTCACTACTATTTTTAAACTACAAATCTCAAAATTCAATAAGGTAAAAAAAAGCATGTCATTTCATCCTACTTCATGAAAAGTGAACTCACCTTGCGTTGGTAGTTCAAAAAGATATATGTGAATTGGTCTTAAAATCATGTAAAATAACATATGAATCCATCCTCCTCCAAGCATCCATCCACAACAATATACAACTTAAGGCAATCAAAATTGATAAGTAGAACATCTAAGAAACATTTTGTTTTCAATATTTACTCTAAGCCACTCGTATTTTTAATAATAATTACTCTAGATCCAGAGATAATGAATCTTACTAATTAGTATTTGGATGATAATATAAACATTTATTTTATTTACCATGGTATCATGGAGTGAAAGAGCTAGTTGGTTCACATGACATTCATCAACTCATTCTATCTATTTGAAAGGATCCATTTAGCCTCACTACCATGTAGCGGTTAGACCAATTAAGTAGTTAATAAAGTATCTAAAGTTTGAATCTTAACTATTATATATTATAGAATTTTTATTTAGTGGACGATAAATCTAAAAACATTAATCGTTTGGATGGATATTTGTGAGCATTTTCCGATGATAAATATAAAAATATTGGTCGCTTGGATGAGCTTCCGTGAATGATTCCTAATATATTTTGACTGTTGATGAAAAACTTTTGTGAAACAAGATCGACTACAATCAAGAATAATGATTCAAAGAATTAAATATTTAAATTATTTAGATAAAAAAATATTTGAAAGACTCCATTTGACTTCGCACTTTCAGCAGAAAATTTGGAATGAAATGCATAGTTATCTCTTTGTTTTTTCATTTTCATCTTTCTTTATTTTTTTTATCCCAAACTACGATACAATAATAGAAGAATGTCAAATTATCATCTAGATTCTCATAATTTAATTTTAATTATAATATATTTATAAAAAAATTTCTTCAAATGAGAAATATAATCATAGAATATTAAATTTCTAAATCATCTACTATAAATAGTTTTAAATTTATCAAGTGAAAAATTTTCATAGATCTAAGTTAATGGTACGTGATACTCATGGGAAAAAAAATCCTCTTAGGGCATTTGCAGTGGGAGGTTTATAGTATGTAATTTATGCTATAAATCTCTCAATATAAATTTCTCCCTCACTACATAGGTGGAGTTTATATTTTTTTTATAAACTGTATCAAAATCTTGAGATCAGGTTTATAAAAAAAAATAATAGAAAGATGATAGAGAGATAATTTTAAAAGAAGTAGAGTTTTTAAAAGAGAGATTTTATGATAATAGAGAATGATTTTTAAAAGAAATAAAATTTTTAATTTTTAATTTTTAATATGATAATGATGTAATAAAATATAAATCTCTTTAAGAAATTTATGACTACGAATCTCCTTATATATGCAAAAGCCTGCTCGATATCTGATTAATCCTTTCAAATGGTACGTGGCACTCGTTAGGGTGCTTTTTTTTTTTTTTACACAACCGAATCTATTTTTGGTGAAATGTCAGCATGAAAGTCCTTGTCCTAATAGCAGATAATGTTTAGGAGCAAACAGCATGATTGCATCATCAATATTTTTCTTTTCTCTTTTTTCTTTTTCCAAATTGAAAAAGGCAAAATAAATTACAATTCATTGTTACCTCGATATCTCTTGTGCCTTACTAGCCATGAATGAGTTCATAATTTATTAACTATTTTTAAATTATGTAAAGATTAATTGAAATCAATATAATTTAATTGAATTAATTAATGGTTATTTTTCCTCATTTATTATAGTTTATATATTATAATTATACTGTTTAATTATATTTGAATCTAACATATGTATTTAATTAATAGATTTATTTATCTTATTTTAACTCTTTCCATTACTACTATAACAACGAAACTATCATTTTAAATTATGAAATTTATTAATACAATTTTTTCTAACAAGATATAAGAAGAATTTTTAATAGATTCTATGATCAACTACGTTAAATCGGAGTTGGAGTTGTTTGAAAAAATTGATAAGGATAATTAATGAGTTGGATTAAGAATGAGAGCACAATTTAAATAGTATTTTTTTTCATATTTTTTTTGAATGTATTAAATATAAAATATTTTTATTCCATATTTAAAAAAAAATAATATTCACATCTTTTTATTTTATTTATATTTTGAATTAATTAATTTATTGTATCAATTCTAGTCGACATCTAGTCTTAGGTAGTTTTCAATCCTAATTATGCCCCTGCTTCTATCGGACTTTATTTGACTCTGCTTCTTAGTCTGAGTTAAAGGAGGGAGAGTTACTCCTAAGCACCTACCTTCACTTCCTGACCAACTAGTCTCTTGTCCCGTGCACTCTTGACTCCCCATTCTCCTTTCCTGAGCACTCGGTGTTTGTTTAGCCCATTAGGACTATAGAAGCCACTCGGGGCCTGCACTCCCGAGCACTTGGCGTTCGACCCACAACGCCCCACTCAACCCCAGGAAAGACGCTCGAGGCATGCGCTCCCTAACACTCAGCGTTCAACTAGAAATATCCCATATAACTCAAGAAAAACGCTCTAGGCAAGAGCACTCGACATTCGACCAACAACTCCTCAGTTGAACTCGAGAAGGCCACTTTGGATATTCTCTCCCAAACACTCAACCTTCATCCTACGACATCCCACTCAGACTTGGGTCACTTCCCGATCACTCAGCTTCACTCCCGAAATAGCCGGTATCTGCTCCTGAGCACTCAGCCTTTGTCCTACTGCATTTTGCTTAGACTCAGGTCACTTTCCAAGCACTCAGCTTCATTCCAGACTCGTTGGTATACACTCAACCTTCATCCAGTGATGTCCCATTGGACTCAGAAAATCCAGTCAGATATCGATGACAATCAACAATTCAGCCTCAACCTTTGGCAACTCACGCACTAGTCAACGACCCGACAACCTTCGACAACCCATGCATAAGGTGACATCATGCCAATGACCTGATTGTTGGGTCACTTCAGAGCTAGAGGGGGGGGGGGTGAATAGCTCGTCGCTTTGCTTCGATGATAATGTGCAGCGGAATAAACTCGAAGTCAAACTCTTCAATGCTAACACGTAGATTTACTTAGTATTCACTTCAAGAAGAGGTGACTAATCCAAAAATCTACACACTGAGCACACCCTCCACTAAGAAAATAACTCCTCGGAATAACCAGAAGTGGAGAAACCTCGTACAATACTCACACAATAAGATACAACTTCAAGCAAGAAATAAATACAGAAATACAAAAGAAAACCTCACCTTGCTTGATCTTGTGTAGCTTGAGGATGCCTCTTGACTCTTAGAAGTGTAGCAACACTTGTCCCCAAGATGCTTCAAGAACTGGAGGAAGAAATTATGAGCTCGGTGGAGAATGTCGGGAGAAGTCTGCGGAGAAGAAAGCTCGCCAACGACTTTATACTCTGTGCTTCTAGAGCTCCCAATTGATTAGGCCTGCTCCCAATCGATTGCCACGTCAGATCAACACAATCCCAACCGTCCAAAGCCTGCTACCTGCGCAACGGTCATATCCCAATAGATCGACTGATCGATTAGGGAGGCTTGAATCGATCGACCGATCAATTCAAAGCGCCTTTGTGTTGTCGCTGTAAATACCTTGAATTGATTGACCGATCGATTAAGGTTTCCTCGCAACCTCGTGAGAAATCCAACTCCAATCGATCAGATGATCGATTGGTGGTGCCTAATGGATCGGATGATCAATTGGCGGTGCCCAATGGATCGACTGATCGATTGGGAATCTCTCTATGCTCATGAGAATATCTTCCAATCAATCGATTGATCAATTTGCCCCCTTTTTCTCTCAACACTCTCCCAATTGATCGGCTGATCAATTGGGCTCTAGTTCAATTGATCGGTTAATTGATTAACCAACCCCAACTTAACTAACTTAAGTCTAGGATCCCAAACTTAACATCCGGTCAACCATGATCTGTTGGGACTCCCTTGTGCCTAGCATCTGGTCAACCTTGATTCGCTGAGACTTCATCACCAAGTGTCCGGTCAATCGTTTGATCCACTTGGACTTTTGTCTCCATGCCAAGTGTTCGGTCCTCTGTGACCCACTTAGGCTTCCAAACACAAGGTGTCCGGTCACCCTAGATCTACCTGGATTTCTACGTGTTTGGCTTCACTTACCAAGACTTCCTTACTGCATAGCTTCACTCACTAGGGCTTTTATCTGACTTCACTCACCAGGATTTTCATCTACTTAGCTTCACTCACTAGGGCTTTCACCTGACTTCACTCACCAGGATTTTCATCTGCCTAGCTTCACTCACTAGGGCTTTTCAACCAGCTTCACTCACCAGGATTTTTCATCTACCTAGCTTCACTCACTGAGGCTTTCACCTCGCTTCACTCACCAGGATTTTCCACCAAGTGTCCGGTCAACACTGACCACTTGAATTTTAATTTTTTGCCAACATTCCCGTTGGACTTTCTAGTCAAGTATCCAGTCAACCTTGACCTGTTGGAATCCCAAGGTGTTTTGATGTGATCAAACAAGTTAAGTAAGGTCCTGTTTGGTTTAATCTTGTGTCTAAGTGTGCAGGAGTTAGGAGCACAAGAAGTCGAGCCGAAGACGCGGCTAGCGAGAAGGACGGCACAGGGAGAGAGCTGACGGGCTCGGTGCATCTGAGGGACGAGGTGCCACGGAAGAGTACACCGGTGGACGAGAAAAACGTACGCAACGCTCGAGGGACGAGAAATTGGGGAGGAAGGCTGCTCGAGGAGAAGACCGGAACTTGGGTTCGGGTGAGCCCTATTCCGGATGGCTGAGATCACCCAAGCTAACGGAGCCGAAGCGGAAGACCCGGACCGAGACGAGCTGAACCGGAGCAGAGGAACCGGGTCGCAAAAAGTCAACTCGATTGACTTATGTGGTCCGGGCGCTCAGAATCTAAATTCTATCAGCGATGATGTGCACGCTGACCGAAGTGTTGGGGATAAAGTTTTACCCCTCCCAGACACCCGAAACCCTTCCAGGCGCCCGAAATAGTGCTATAAATATAGCACTAATTTCAACAGTTAGTGTAATTCACTTGTAATCCATTTCTCCGTGCTCTACTTTTCTTCTGTGCTGTTAACGTTGTAAGAGGCTACTCCGCCCGAAGGAGATCTTCAGATTGTGCGCTACTTTCTCCTTGGATTAGCAATCTTCTAATTACAAACCAAGTAACTGTAGGACCGTGATCGTTCGATAGAGGGGGGGTGAATATCGATTCGAAAACTCGAGTGTAAAAGTACGCAGTGGAAAAATAAATGAACACAATTGATTTTACTTCGTTCGGAGCCTGTGACGACTCCTACTTGAAGGCCCGTGGTCCTTGACCACTTTTGTTGGGTAATCACTAGCAATTCGAATGTGATTACAAAAAGAGTGCAAGAAATGCTAATGAAACAAAACACAAAGCTATACCGACAGAAAAGAAAGCTTAAAGAGCAAGGGCGCGTTGTCGGAGCTTTGTTAGCGTCGCTGGAGCACAGAGCAGCAAAGCAATCTGGGAATTCTGAGATGATGTTGAAGCTCCACCCCTGAGGCTTCTTTTATATGCTGCTCCGGGCGCCTGGATCCCTTCCGGGTGCCCTGGTGCGACGTGGCAAGTCCAGTCAGGATGCTCCACGTGGTGAGGCGACGTAGAGGATAAAAGTTGCCTCCGGGCACCCGGATCCCCTCCGGGCGCCCGGACCACCTTTTTCCAGAGATTCCTTCTCCTGCAAAACAAGGTTAGTCCGAGGTAAAATATACCCTGTAACACAGATTGTTAGCACAATGAATTAACAGAAAAAGTATGACTTAGATTCCATCTTTCCGAGACCGGAATCTAGTCACGATCTCGACTTAGATATCCGAAATGGATCTAAGCCGGATCGACGCCTAATGTTCCCTTCCTGGGAACGTGTCCTCGCAGTCACTCCCCTCCAATGACTTACCTTACTTACCTGCCAGACGTCCGGTCAGCCCTTCGACCCGTCTGGACTTCTCGCTAGCTATCCGGTCAACCCGTCGACCTAGCTGGACTTCTCGCCAAGCGTCCGGTCAGCCCGTCGACCCGCTTGGACTTCTCGCCAGATCGACCTAGCTGGGCTTCGTGCCAGACATCCGGTCAGCCCGTCGACCTATCTGGACTTCTCCTGCACACTCGATCAGAGTGTTAGACAACAACAGACTAACTTAACCTGATTTGTCATTCATCAAAACCTGGGTTAAATCGTTAGTGCTAACCGCACCAACAATCTCCCCCTTTTTGATGGAATGACAACCTAGTTAAGTTAGTGAAAACATATGCAAGAAAAAAAACAAGCATTTAAAGGGTTTTTAAGTTAGTTTTGTATTTTCAATTCCGGTTTAGCTAATTTAACCACCTAACCCTCCCCCTTTGGCATTCATCAAAAATAAGCATGGATTAAGAAAGCATAAACATAGACTTCAGTAAGAAATAATGTCAAGATAATCTGGGGGAGTTTAAAAGGTAGTTTTACTTTTATTTCTTAAAAAATATCTTGAAAAATAGCTGATTTATAACTTAGTAACTTTGAAAATTAGCTAATTTTCAAGTATAGTTTTAAAATTAAGAAAACTGATTTTTAGGAGTTTAGTAAAAAAAACTCTAAGTTCCACAATTTTCAGTAACACAACAATTTTTAATACTAATTTTTGTAAAATTTAACTTTCAAATCAAATTGTCAAAATTAAGTAAAAACCAAATTTTAAGAACTAGATTCAGGACAATTTTGAAAGTAAAGTTAAATTAAATTTAAACTTTACTTTTAGTTTTCAAAGGAGTTTGGTAAAAGTAAGATCATATTTTTAAAATATTTTTGTAAAATTCGTTTTCTAAAATCAAATTTTCAAAGTTCAAGAGTACTAGTTTCAAAACCATGGTTTAAAATACTTGAAAAGTTCAGTTTTCAAAGACTAAGTAAAAAGGATAAAAAGTTTGTGAAATTTTTTTTCACAATTTTAAACAAGTTGTTTTTAAACTTTGATTTTCAAAATTAAGTTTTAAAATTCAATTTGAAACAAACTGAATTAGTTTTATTTCTCCCCCTGAACCTGACATTAAATTTTGAAAATATTTGCTAAAAATATTCAAAGTAGATTTTTTTTTAATTTAGGTAGAATTTTCTAGAGAGATTTTAAAGAGAAGATTAAAAAATAACACTTAAGGAGATAATTAAAAAATAAACCTCCCCCTTAATTTGATACTCCTTTAATTTATTAATCCTCCTTATTTATTACTCCCCCTTAATATAATGCTAAGGTTTGAGTGTGTTAAATTTCAAGCCCTAACACATTTGTCTACCTAAGTGTTATAGGGGATTTGGTAACACTTATATTATTTACATATTTATCTCTGAATCCTGGATATAAATGTTTATTTGAGTTTGATTAATCAATAATTAATATTAGATTCAGGCGCTTAAGCTTCAGTTTAAGGTTTAATAAGATAAACTTTATTAAATCAATAACAGTTAAGCATTATCAATAATTTAATAATTTAATACTTAGTGAAATAATTTAAATTTCATATTACTTAATTGAGTTGGTTAATGAAAGTGTTAGTTATAATTATTATTATTATTTTTATTTATTTATAATTTTTTAATTTTTTTTTTCAAAAATAGCATTTAAATGGAATTTGAAATGATTTTTATAATATGTTTTATGTCAATTAATATACGTTTGATTCAGTTTTGATATTAGATTTAAATTAATATTAGTGGCTAATTTAAGTTTAAGTTTAATTTTAAGTTTAAGTTAAAAATTTTAATTTTAATTGTAATTTCAATATTAAGTTTTATTTAAAGATTTACTTTTCAGTTAAGTTAAATTAAAAATAATTTTAAGGTTAAAATGATGTTTAAGATTAAAAATGAGTTTAAAGTCAAAATAATATTTTTTAAAGTGAAAATAATCTATAGAAATAATTTCTTATTATTACTATTTTTTTAAGATAACAGAATTTTATTATAGTGACAAAATAAGAAATTTTTTTCAAAATGATACATAATTTTTAAAATAGTTTTAAAATGATTTTTAAAATATTTTTTTTTAAATGATTTTTAAAACTTTTTAAAAATAATTTTTTTTAAAATAATTTTTAAGTTAAAATGATTTTAAAAATATTTTTTCAGTAAAAAAAAATAATAAATAATTTTTATGTTAAATTATTTTTAAAAAAATTTTTAAAAGAGTTTTTAAATAATTTTTTAAAATAGTTTTAAAAGAATTTTTAAAATAGTTTTTTAAAGAATTTTTAAAATAGTTTTTAAAGAATTTTTAAAATAGTTTTTAAAGAATTTTTAAAATAGTTTTTTTTAAAGAATTTTTAAAATAGTTTTTAAATAATTTTTAAAATAGTTTTTAAATAATTTTTAAAATTATTTTTTAAAGAATTTTTAAAATAGTTTTTAAATAATTTTTAAAATAGTTTTTAAAGAATTTTTTTTTTTAAAGAATTTTTTTTAAAGTTAATTTAATTTTTAAAATAATTTTTTTTAAAGATAATTTAATTTTAATTTGAAATTCAATTTGAAATTTAATTTTAATTAATTTTAATTTAATTTGAAATTCGAAATTTAATTTTAATTAATTTTAATTTAATTTGAAATTTGAAATTTAATTTTAATTAATTTAATCCTTATTCATCTCACCCGATCTAGATTATCAATCAGAGAATCCTATAATTTTGTGAGATGAATTAGATTTAATTACAGAGTTTGGTTTAACTTGTGTTAGATTCAGGTTTAGCTTTGGTCTCAACAAATGACATTCTTCGGATAAACTTCTAAGCTTGGTGAGTCACCTGGACATCATTAGAAGTAACCAACCCTTCGAGGTTTTCCGAATAGTCCTATCCACGGAGCTTAGTACTAAACCTTGGTCTACCTAGTTAGGATCCGTAAGGGGTAACTTCGGTCAGTTCCACTTGGCCAAGTGCACCAGATCGAAGCCATATCTTTCTAGACATGCGATGCCCAAGCTTCCCCAACGTACTATCATCCAAAACTTCACCAGTACTACTTGTCAAGTTAAACTTTTGTCCATGTTTATTCTATTCCTAACTACCATGCCAGGTAGTCTACTCTTATTTTACCCTTGTCGGGTAGATTAATTTTGGAGGTGCCAGCTATTCTGGAGCCTCCCCTGAATTATTTAAGATTTTTATATAATTAGAGTTGGTTTTGTTAAGTTTTAATGTTTAATTTTAAATTTAAGTTTTTAATTTTGAATTAATTAAATTGGTCAAATTGTCTTTCTTTAATAGCTTATTTTTAAAGTTTAAGTTTTTATTTATTTTTAAATTTGAATTAACTAAACTGTTTGAATTATATTTTCTTAACGGTTTATCTTTTAGCTTTTTATTAATTATTAATTTTGAAATTTCTAGATTATTTTTGTTTAATATGTTATTTTTAGCATTTAATTTTAATTTTGTTAAATTTAGTTTTGATTTTATCAAAGTGTTTGATTTTATTCTTATATTTTCTTTATTTTTTAAGTTGATATAATTAGTGGAATTTATTAGATTATTCTTATCGTTAAAATTTAATTTTTTATTAATTAAATTATCTTGGATTTGGATAGGATTTTCTAGATTAATATTGTCTAGATTATTAAATAATTTATTAATTTTATCTAGATCAATATTGACCTTGTTATCTCTATCATTTGAGTTTTCAGATTTGTTTAGGTCCAAGTTTGAATTTTTTAAATTAATTGGTTTTGTTTTATCAGATAATATCCTAGGGGTATTTTTGCAATTATTGTCAACTACCTTATTTTCACATATATTTTCAGAAATAACCAGAACAATGCTCATATTTTTTAAACTACTATTAGCAGGGGTATTTTGGTAAATATCACTAACCTTGAGCGCAACCCCTAATTCAGTAAGCTTTTCGATTGGATCTAACCCGAGTTCGGATTCGATTTTTACTTGATCCTCGAGCTCTATCGGCTCCTCGTGAAGTTTGATCAATTGGGTCCAAAGCTCATGTGCATCTTTGTACTTTTCTAATCTGCATAAAATATTGTTAGGTAAAACATTACAAATAATGTTACTTACCTTTTTGTTCAGTTCCGAGTTTTGAGAAGGTTTCCTCAAAATTAGCATATAATCGATGTCTACGCTTCCTAAGAAGCATTCCATTAATCGCTTCCAGTAGTTGAAGTCTTGATCGTATGGTGGTGGTTCGTGGGGGTTCCGTCCTTCTTGAAGAGTCATTATTCTTGCACACAGAGAAACAGAGAAAAAATATTCCCAAGACTTGGTCTTGGATTAGCAGTGCTGAAAAAAATAATATTTCACTATTTTCGAAAAAAAATATTAATAAAATATTTTTTAAAAAATATTATTTCAAAATTTTGAAAATGTAATATTTTTTAAATACTAAACAATAGTGAAAAGATGGCGATGTATTTTTCAAAAACCGTTTTGGAGGGAAAAAATGAAAGGCGTAAGGTTTTATTTAAAAGACAAACAATATCTAATTTTTTTTTTTAAAAACGACCCCCCTTTGCTTGATTGGTGGTTGCACCAAATCAGAGCGGTACCTACTCTGATACCACTTGTAGGACCGTGATCGATCGATAGAGGGGGGGGTGAATATCGATTTGAAAACTTGAGTGTAAAAGTACGCAGCGGAAAAGTAAATGAACACAATTGATTTTACTTCGTTCGGAGCCTGTGACGACTCCTACTCGAAGGCCCGTGGTCCTTGACCACTTTCGTTGGGCAATCACTAGCAATTCGAATGTGATTACAAAAAGAGTGCAAGAAATGCTAATGAAACAAAACACAAAGCTATACCGACAGAAAAGAAAGCTTAAAGAGAAAGGGCGCGTTGTCGGAGCTTTGTTAGCGTCGCTGGAGCACAGAGCAGCAAAGCAATCTGGGAATTCTGAGATGATGTTAAAGCTCCACCCCTGGGGCTTCTTTTATATGCTGCTCCGGGCGCCCTGGTGCGACGTGGCAAGTCCAGTCAAGATGCTCCACGTGGTGAGGCGACACAGAGGATAAAAGTTGCCTCCGGGCGCCCGGACCACCTTTTTCCAGAGATTCCTTCTCCTGCAAAACAAGGTTAGTCCGAGGCAAAATATACCCTGCAACACAGATTGTTAGCACAATGAATTGACAGAAAAAGTATGACTTAGATTCCGTCTTTCCGAGACCGGAATCTAGTCACGATCTCGACTTAGATATCCGAAATGGATCTAAGCCGGATCGACGCCTAATGTTCCCTTCTTGGGAACGCGTCCTCGCAGTCACTCCCCTCCAGTGACTTACCTTACTTACCTGCCAGACGTCCGGTCAGCCCTTCGACCCATCTGGACTTCTCGCTAGCTATCCGGTCAGCCCGTCGACCTAGCTGGGCTTCGTGCCAGACATCCGGTCAACCCGTCGACCTATCTGGACTTCTCCTGCACACTCGATCAGAGTGTTAGACAACAACAGACTAACTTAACCTGATTTGTCATTCATCAAAACCTGGGTTAAATCGTTAGTGCTAACCGCACCAACAGTAACTCCTTTGTGTCTGCTTTCTTTTAATTAATCTCTGTCTTTTTACTTACAAGTATTCTTTATTTAGTTGATAGTCCGAGAAAGGGTAGATTTATTTTTTCAGGGCAATTCACCTCTCCTCTCTTGTCAGCCTCCAAAGGGACCAACAAGTGGTATCAGAGCAAGGGCGCTTCAGAAGGACTAACCGTCGACCAAAGCAAAGCAACCAATGGTCGGGCCAAGCATCGTTCCACCAAAATTTAAGGGAGACTTCGCATACTAGAACGTCGTATGGAGGTATTTCTGAAAACCAATTTTGAACTTTGTTTAATAATAAAATATGGTTTTGTAGCTCCAACAAATCAAAATGGAGAAGAAAAAGAAGAGAGTCTTTGGACGAAGAAGGAGCAAAATGATTCCGTAGCGAGTAACCGAACGGAGTATCACTTGCTGAGCGTGCTGCTGCCTCAAGAAGTCAACCGCATCGGAAGCTACTCGTCGGCCAAAGAACTCTGAGAAAACTTCCTGGAACTTCACGAAGGCACATCCGAAGCCAAGCTCACTAGAAGAGATATACTTCGAAACAAGCTGACAAATATCCATCTGGAAAAAGGTGAGAAGGTAGCCGATCTACACACAAAGGTAAAAGAACTAATTATTGGACTCGAGAACCTCGGTGAAACGGTAACCAACCAGGACACGATACTCTACGCACTCAACGTCTTTCCCAGAACTCCAGAATGGACCTCAATCATTGATGCCTACTACATCTCAAAGGACCTAGAGGTAAGTACCTTAGAGAAATTATTTTCTACTCTTAAATTACATAAAACTAGATGGGCAGGAACATCAAAAGACTCAAGCCAGATTATGATGCTAAATGCAACCAAGAAGGATGAACTCGAGTCAGATTCAGAAGAAGATCAAGAAGCCTATATGGTAAGAAATTTCAAAAAGTTCTTTAGATTTAATAAATTTAAAGAAATACAGAATAAGAAAAATCCAAGAAATAGAAGAAGAGTTCATTGCTACCAGTGTCAAAAGGAAGGTCACTTAAAAGAAGATTGCCCAAAACTCAAGAAGGATAAAGTCAAGATACCCAAGAAGCACAAGAACCTAAAAGCAACTTGGGACGACAGTTCATCATCTAAGTCCGAAATACAAGAATATACCGTACTAGCACTGATTGTGAGCTATGAAGGATAAAGTACATCAGAAGCCAACATCGATAAAGGGGGAGCGACTTCAGATGAAAGCAGTGAAGCAGGAGGAGAGTCAGACTTCAAGTCTGATATGGTAAGTGAGGTATGTCTCTTACCTCATGATCAGCTTTATTATGATATTAAGTCAATGGCAAAATCCATGTATAAATTAAAAATTAAAAATAATAAATTAAAAAATGAAAACTTAGAAATAAAAAGAATTTTAGCAAAATCATGTCTGTTAGAAGATCTTGATAAAGTAAGACTTGAAAATGATAAATTAAAAGAAGAAATACAAAACTTGAAAAATTCTACTGGTTCAAATATTTCTGCTTTTAGAAATTATAGAGGATTAAAACTGGTGCTATAGGTTTCACAAAAGTCAAATCAGAAAAATATCAAAAGCTTATATACCTAGAAAATAGCTGATTATAGGAAGGAACCTTTATTGGGTTCCAAAAACTTGTTTACTTTAAATATAAAATTAAGACCTAGCACTTTTAGCAAGAAAATTAAACTTTTAAATTCTTTATAAGGGCTTTGTCTAGAAAGTGATTGTTGCTCCAATAACCAAAAAGGCCTAGTGGTTGGCCCAACAATGTCCATGCTCCATTAGTCGAATGGGCAGGAGACCGTGGACGCCTTCATCTCCTCGGTCGACCGGTGTGAGAGGCTATGATACTTTTGGCAGGACAGATAGGTGGAAATCGTCCAGGCGGCATCCTCTTGGAGGGTCGGTCAGAAGTATCCAGCCAACAGGATCTTCCTTGCTAGTGAGCGGCCGCTCGGGTGTCCTCCACAGGATCCTTGATGTACTTCCTATAGTATGTAGTCGGCGTCTTCTGACCTGACACATTTTAGTAGAGGCCTAGAGAAAACCTTCTTGTAGAGCTGATCCCCGATCAGGGTGAACCGACTGGCTCTTCTCCTCAATATACGAGCCTCTTCTAGATTGGACGGTGTAGCTCCTGACCGCAAGAATTCCGCTAGAGTCGTTCTCCAGTCATTTGGAAAGGAGAGTCCCTCCATTCGATCAACATGAGCCACTAAAGATATCTGCTCGATCGGATGTGCTATGACGATCAGCGATAGCGATAGCGATAGCGAACTGGCTAGTTTGGCCAGCTCATCTACAGCTTGGTTTTCCAATCGGGGGATTTTATGTATGACAACCTCCCTAAAATTGGGTTTTAGTTTTTCGAAGGCTTCGACATAGAGCTTGAGTCGTGTGTTACTTATCTCGAACGTCCCAATCAGCTGCTGAGCGGCCAATTGAGAGCCTGAGTGGATGAGGACCTTGATGGCCCCAACGTGTTGAGTGGCTTGTAAGCCGGCTATAAGTACCTCGTACTCGGTCTCATTGTTCGTGGCCCTGTAGTCCAACCGAACGAACAACTGCATCCGTTCCTTTTGGAGGGAGATGAGCAGTATACCGACCCGGCCCGCTGCCCTGCCAAGTGGATGAACCATCCACATATATCCTCCAAACGTCTTCCGGCTCAGGATTCTGCACATCAGTAATGAAATTTGCCAAGGATTGCGCTTTGATGGTCGTATAGGGTTGATATTGGATGTTAAACTCGCTGAGTTTTGTCATCTATTTGATAAGCCGACCGGATGCCTCTGGGTTGAGGAGGACTCTACCCAAGGGGCTATTGGTCATTACGACAATGGAGTGAGCGAGAAAGTACGGGTGAAACCTCCAAGCGGCCAGTACCAATGCATAAGCCAACTTCTCGAGACCGATGTAGCGAGACTCAGCATCTTTCAATATATGACTAAGGAAATACACTGGTTGTTCCTCGTCGTTCTTCCGAACCAGTGCCGAGCCGACCGCATGTTCGGTCGAGGATAGATAAATTCGGAGTGGCTCACCGATAATTGGCTTAGCTAGTACGGGCAATGAGTTAAGGTATTCCTTAAGCTCTTCGAATGCTCGGTCGCACTCCTGATTCCATTGAAACTTGGTGGCTCGACGTAATATCTTGAAGAATGGTAAACTTCGATCGGATGATTTGGTGATGAACCGAGAAAGTGTTGTTATCCAACCGGTGAAACGCTGGGCTTCCTTGAAATTTTTTGGCGGTGGCATGCCTTGTAATGCTTTCACTTTGCTAGGATTTGCCTCAATAACCCGCTTGGTGACGATGTAGCCTAGGAATCGCTCGCTCTTTGTGCCAAACAAACACTTGTTAATATTCAGTTTGATCTCATACGTCTTGAGTGTCGGGCAGGTTTCCTTGATATCTGCACATAGGTTAGCTGCTCGGAGGGATTTAATTAATAATCGTCGACGTATACCTCCATGTTGCGACCGATCTGCCGTCAGAATACTTTGTTCATTAGCCTTTGATAGGTGGCTCCGACGTTCTTCAATCCGAACGACATGACATTATAACAATACGTGTCATCGGCCGTAATAAAGCTGACCTTTTCTTGATCCTCCCTGGCGAGCGGCACTTGGTGGTACCCTTGATACACATTCAGTATGCATATCAGCTTGTACCCAGCAGTGGAGTCTACCATCTGATCAATCTGAGGCAGCATGTAGAAGTCTTTTGGGCATACCCTGTTGAGGTCACGGAAGTCGATGCAGACTCGCCACTTGTTGCCCGGCTTGGAGACCAGCACCACATTTGCGAGCCAGCTCGGAAACTGCACTTCCTGTATATGGGCGACCTCCAACAACTTCTTTATTTCTGCCCGGATGATCAGATTTTGTTCGGCACTAAAATCTCTCTTCCTTTGTTTCACTGGCCGAGCGTCCGGTCGGACGTGAATTTCGTGTTGCGCGACGCTCGGGGAAATCCTGGGGAGTTCGTGCGTCGACCATGCGAACACGTCGTGGTTTTGCTGGAGGTAGGAGATCAGTTCCGCCTTCTATTCAGCCTCCAGATCAGACGTTATGAAAGTTGTTGCTTCCGCTCAGCGAGGATGGATTTGGACTTCCTCCTTTTCTTCATAGACTAAGGTAGGAGGTTTTTCCGTAATAACACTAACATCTAGCCGCGGGGTTTTCCGAGCGGACCTGGCCTCAGTCTTTACCATCTCGATATAGCACCTTCGAGCCGCCAGTTGGTCACCCCTGACTTCCCCGACTCGGTCATCTACCAGGAACTTAATATTTTAGCAGTAGGTTGAAACTACTGTCCGAACTCATTTAGGACCGGTCGGCCCAGGATGACGTTGTAGGCCGAGGGGGCATCTACCACAATGAAGGTCGTGGTTTTGGTCCTCCTGAGCGGTTCTTCTCCCAGCGATATTGCCAACTTAGCCTAGCCGATCGGCTGCACCTCATTGCTAGTGAACCCATATAATGGGGTCGTCATTGGCAGTAGCTCGCCTCGGTCGATCTGGAGCTGATCGAAAGCCTTCTTGAAGATTATATTCACGAGCTTGCTGTGTCAACAAAAACTCGGTGGATAGTATAGTTAGCGATTACAGCTCGAATGATGAGGGTGTCATCGTGAGGGACTTCCACGCCCTCGAGGTCCCAGGGCCCGAAGCTGATTTCGGGCCCGTTCGCCTTCTCTTGGCTACAACCCACGACGTGAATTTCCAACCATTGAGCGTATGACTTCTAGGCTCGATTAGAATCACCGGTGGTCGGTCCGCCGGCGATGATGTTTATTTCTCCTCGAGCGACATTACTTCTGTTTTCCTCCTCCCGAGCGGATGGCCCGCTTCACTCATGCGCGACTCGGGAAGGGTCAATGCTTCCCCTTCGCTGATGATGTTGTTGTCGCTTGGGTGATCTTCTTGCATCTTCCAGTCTCCCCATGGATTGATGCCCATGTCGCCAATCGGGAGAAGGAGATCATCGATAGTAGCCTCTTGGGGCTAGTCTGGCGATTGGTGTCAGACCACAGCAATCGCGTGTGTTGTGCGACATCGACTGGTGGAAGGAACATAACATAGGCGTCTATACCTTGCACTTCGATGCCTTCGGCAGGTCGGAAGCCACATGCTGCATGGCATGCACCCTCATTTCCTGGTGTGGTCGGCCTTCAGCTCTAGGCCCCCTCGGCGGTTGGTGGTTGTTCGGCGATCGTCGTTCGGTCAACACCGTGGGTTTGGCTGGTGCCTCCTTCCTTCTTGCGGCCTAGGCCTCCTTCACGTTTATATACTCATTATCCTTCTTGAGCATGTGGCCATAGTCGTGGGACGACTTCCTGATGAGCGATCGGATGAAATCCCCTTCGACGAGCCCCGGTGTGAAGGCGTTCATCATGGTCTTGGACGAGACCGAGGGGATATCCATTACTACCTGATTGAAGCGTTGTATGTATGCTCGGAGGGTTTCTCTCGACCCTTGCTTCAAAGAAAACAAGCTGACGCTCGTCTTCTGGTAGCGCCTGCTGCTTGCAAAATGATATAGGAAGGCCGTTAGGAAATCCTTGAAGCTTTGTATCGATCTGTCTGGAAATCTCCTAAACCATCATTGTGTTGAGCCAGAGAGCGTGGTAAGGAAGACCCAACACTTCACCCTATCTGTGTATTGGTGAAGTGTGGTCGCGTTGTCGAACTTACCCAAATGGTCGCCTAGATCGGTCGACCCATTATATTCTCCAATAGCCAGTGAAGCATAGTGTCTCGGGAGAGGGTCCTGTAGTATCGCTTCAGAGAACTGACGATTGATCCGTTCGGGGGATGCGTCGCCTCGAGAGGCCTTGCCCTTTCAAGCATCCCAAACGGGCGCTTCATTTGAAGAGGATCTCCGCTCTTGATTCGCCTGTGCGATTTACAAGGGTGTCTGAAACAAAGCCCGATGGAACGGTATCGGGGCGGGCGGTGCCTCTCCATGGGTGTTGGTCGGCCCTCTATTTTGTCCCCAAATGGAGAGCTGTTCCGGTCGGTCCTCTTACGTTGTTCGACCCCCCAATGTCGACGTCGCTTGCTGCACCAGTCGATCGACTAGCACCTTTTGTTGTTGCTGCTCGACTATCTTTTGCACTCGAGCCTGTATGAGCAAGTCAAGCTCCTCCTGGGTGAGCGTAACGGTGTGAAGTCGTCCAGCGTCTTCCATCTTCTCGGCTCGGATGTAGGTGCGTTCCCACAGACGGTGCCAAATTTGATCATGTCTGAGAATCAAGACGATGGATGCTGGGGGCGTGTCGCTCTTACTGACAGTTGGTGGACTCTAAGTCAGAGAGACCTACAATCACAACAGTGTCAGTGTCGAGCCAAGGAGGGGTTCTCTAGCGATGACCCTCCGATGCTCAAGTCAATCACCAGTGATGTAGAAGAAGCAAGGAAACAAAGGAGCAGAGTAACAGTAGCTACAGTAGAAATTATGCATACCTCCGTCAAAGCTTGGAGTCTTTAGATAAGACAAATTTGGTTTCTTTCCAAACCATAACTCATAAGGAGTTTTATCTACTGTCTTGGTAGGAACTCGGTTAAGTGTGTATGTTGCTGTTTCTAAGGCATAGCCCCAAAATGACATTGGAAGACTTACATGACTCATCATTGATCTA
The DNA here is from genome assembly GCF_018446385.1 of Zingiber officinale. Classification (NCBI taxonomy): domain Eukaryota; kingdom Viridiplantae; phylum Streptophyta; class Magnoliopsida; order Zingiberales; family Zingiberaceae; genus Zingiber; species Zingiber officinale. The sequence goes on along the minus strand of NC_055999.1, from coordinate 108,617,565 downwards.
ACCATATCCATGAGTGTGCGATTTCTCCTTTCCGAAACACCATTCCACTCTGGCATCCTAGGAGGTGTAAGTTGGGAAATTATCTCACACTTTTTTAGGTAATCAATGAACTCTTGGCTTTAATACTCGCCACCTCGATCACTCCGAAGGGCCTTAATCTTTTTACCAAGTTGATTTTCTACCTCATTCTTGAACTCCTTAAACTTGTCTAGAGTTTCAGACTTATGTCTCATTAAGTAGACATATCTATATCTACTTAAATCGTCAGTAAAAGTCACGAAGTAGGTATATGCTCCTCTAGCCTGAACTTGCAATGGTCCACAAACATCACTATGTATGAGTTCTAGTGGTTCCTTTGCCCGTTCACCTATCTTGGTGAATGGCTTCTTGGTCATTTTTCCTTGTAAACACGCTTCACATGTATCTATGGGCTCTAATTCAAAAGAGTCCAAATACCCATTATTGAGTAGTCTAGCGATGCGTTTCTGGGTTATATGACCAAGTCTACAGTGCCAGAGGTATGTTAAGTTTGAGTCATGTAATTTCTGTTTCTTACTTTCAATACAATAGATCGGTTCATCTAAGTTAAGAACTTAAAGACCATTATTCAATGAACCATTCCCATAGAATATATTATTCAAATAAAAGGAACATAACTTGTCCTTGAATTGAAATACAAATCCCTTGGTGTCTAAACTTGACACCAAAATCATATTCTTTGAGAAACTAGGAACAAAATAATAATTTTCTAAGTTTAAAACAAGTCCGCTAGGCAAATTTATTGAATATGTTCCTACAGCTAACGCAGCAACTCTCGCTCCATTAGCTACTCGTAGGTCCATTTCGCCCTTGGACAACCGTCTGCAGTCACTTAGACCCTGCATGCTCGCACAAATGTGAGAACTACTTCCAGAATCTATGACCCATGATGAAGAAACAGAAAGATTACACTCTATCATAAAGATACCTGAAGCATCCGCTCCACTGGCATTCTTCTTTATGAAAATATAGCAGTTTTTCTTCCAGTGACCTTTCTTGCCACAATGGAAGTACATGGCCTCCTTCTCATCGGATTGGGGTACCTGCATCCCTTTCTTAAGCTTCTTTTGAGCTTGATATTTAGGATTCTTCACTGCATTAGCCTTAGGATTAAACTTCCCGGTGCCAGAGCGCTTGTTGGTCTTTCTGACCATCATTGCATGCAGTGAAGGATTTACCTTCATATCCTTCTCAGCGGTTTTCAACATTACCATCATATCAGTCAAACTCTTGTCCATGCTGTTCATGTTGAAATTCAACACAAACTGAGAAAATGATGGAGGTAGTGACGACAAGATTAGGTCAACAGCCAAGTCTTGGTCCAACTTGGAACCTAAGCTCTCGAGCCTCTCTATGTACCCGATCATCTTGAGTACATGAGACCCAACTTGGTTTCCTTCCTCCAGCATGGTACGAAATAGTGCTCGAGAGGTTTCATACCTCTCTACTCTCGCACTCTCTTGCAAGAGCTCACGCAAGTGCTGCTCAATCTCCCTAGCACTCATGTTCTCATGCTGTCTCTGCAACTCGGGAGACATAGAAGACACCATGATGCATTGCACATCCAGTGCATCTTCCATATATTGTGAATAATATGACTAATCTTCCTCTGAAGCATTGGATGTAGGCTCTTTCAGTGGTTGGGGTTGTAATGCTTATGTGAAGAATGAAAATTCTAATAAGCTTGCAGCAAGATCCATAAAATGTATGTTTGTAGGTTATCCCAAAGTTACAATGGGATATTATTTTTATCTCCCAAGTGAGCACAAAGTTATTGTTGCTCGGTATGCTACTTTCTTGGAAAAAGAATTTATTTCTAAAGAAGATAGTGGGAGTAAAGTAAGTCTTGAAGAAATTATAGACTCTACAAACAGGTTGGAAGATGAACAGTTGGACAATGAGACAGTGCCACAAGCACAAGTGTCTCCTTCATCCGGGACTGCTCAAGAAACGCGAGATCAACGTAAGTCTACAAGAATACACCGAGAGCCAAACAGATATGGTTGGCTGGTAACCCAAGATGAGGAAGTGCTACTCATCGAAGATGATGAATTGTTGACTTATGAGGAAGCAGTTGCTTCAAATGATTCTGAGAAATGGCTGGAAGCCATGAAATCTGAAATGGACTCCATGTACACCAACCAAGTTTGGGAGTTGGTTGATGTGCCAGTTGAGGTAAAACCCATAGGGTGCAAATGGATCTTCAAGAAAAAGATTGACATGGATGGGAACATAAGTACCTATAAAGCTAGGCTTGTGGCAAAGTGTTTCAATCAACGTCATGGAATTGACTATGATGAAACATTTTCGCCCGTTGCAATGCTTAAGTCCATTAGAATTTTGCTAGCTATAGCAGCTTACAAGGACTACGAGATTTGGCAAATGGATGTTAAAACTGCTTTCCTAAATGGAAGGTTACAGGAGGAAGTATATATGGTACAACCTCCCGGTTTTATAAAATCCGAGAACGTCAATAAAGTATGTAAGCTCAAGAAGTCCATTTATGGACTAAAGCAAGCATCTCGGAGTTGGAATCTGCGATTTGACGAAGCCATTAAAGATTTTTCTTTTGTCAAGAATCCAGAAGAACCTTGCGTTTACAAGAAGGTTAGTGAGAGCAAGATTACGTTCCTAGTGTTGTATGTTGATGACATACTTCTTATAGGCAATGACATCCTAGCCTAGAATCTACCAAGACTTGGTTGGGAGAGTGTTTCTCAATGAAAGATCTTGGAGATGCAACCTATGTCTTAGGTATTAGAATATACCGAGATAGACAAAGCAGGTTACTAGGGTTGAGTCAAGGTGTATACATTGATAAAATGCTGAATAGATTTGGTATGCAGGACTCCAAAAGAGGATATTTACCAGTGTCACATGGTGTGCATCTTTCCAAAGCTATGTGTCCAGGAACACATAAGGAAAGAAGTAGAATGGATAAGATACCTTATGCTTCGGCTATAGGGTCCATAATGTATGCTATAATATACACTCGACCAGATGTCTCGTATGCATTAAGCATGACGAGTAGATATCAGTCAGATCCTGGAGAGGGTCATTGGACTACGGTAAAGACTATCTTCAAGTATCTTAGAAGAACAAAGAACATGTTCTTAATTTTTGGAGGAGATGAGGAATTAGTCGTCAGAGGATATACTGACACAAGTTTTCAAACAGATCGGGATGATCTGAAGTCGCAACAAGGATATGTGTTTTGTCTGAATGGTGCAGCTGTTTGCTGGAGGAGTTCCAAGCAGGAGACAGTTGCAGATTCAACAGCTGAGTCCGAGTATATAGCAGCTTCAGAGGCAGCAAAGGAAGCTGTGTGGATCAAGAACTTCATAGCGGAGCTTGAAGTGGTTCCTAGCATTGTTGATCCAGTTGTCCTATACTGTGACAATAATGCGGCCATAGCACAGGCAAAGGAGCCAAGGTCTCACCAACGATCCAAGCATGTACTAAGGAAGTATCACCTCCTTAGGGAGATTGTTCATAGGGGTGATGTGTTGATTAGTAGAGTAGATACCAGCGAGAATATCGCAGACCCACTCACAAAGGCCTTACCTCTACAGAAACATGAGACCCATGTGAGGAGCCTAGGACTGAGAGTCCGTAGTGTTTGGCAATAGTGCAAGTGGGAGATTGTTAGTGTGTACACTTATGTGCCAATACACTCCTTATGTATTTTGTGGATAATTATTTAATAAAGGCAAGAATTTATCATTAATTATTTACTTTTCTGTATGTATATGATTAATGATAAAGTCCCACAGACTAATGGGTATATTAATCTGAAAACAGTCCTTGATCGGATAGATATCTAGAGGGGACATGGATATCTAGATCAACGCTGAGTATGACTTGGTCGAGATAGACCGGAGGGATGGATATCCAAGTTGTACTTGGGGGTGCCTTGAGTTTAGAGGTACACTGGACACGACCCGCTCAAGAGGAGACCACATATTAAGCATCATTGGTTATTCCTCTTATGAACGAGTGTAACTAATCTTTTGACTTGAGACCTTCATTTATTCTATGCGTGGAGTTATGTGCTTTGACGCCATTAAAAGCAGTCTTTAATCGGATTGTGATTAATACGGTAGTTGAGTGTATGACAAAACGTAGAGAGAATAGTGTTGAGTCAATAGAGGATTCATCGCTCTCTTAGATTAGGAGTTAACATCATGGCCACTTGATAGAGATATTAGTGACTCAAAATCCATGGCCATGGGAGAATGATTTATCATTCAAGAGGAGTCTATTATATCTTGGAAATCAAGTAAAACAATTAATTTGGTAATGATGCATAATGTATCGAATTAATTGGGATGTAGGCTTTAGATGAAGAGATTGAATTACACAGTAATCAGTTCATAGTGGTTTACAATTTATGACTGATATTAATTTTATCGCATTGGGTGGCTAAAAACTGTTGCTAGATGGTTACCTTAGTCTGTATATGGATTTACACTGCCTTCGTGTATAAAACCTAGAGGGTCGCACGCATAGCACGTAGACATGAACAATGGTATCAGAAGCTAGTCGAAACAAGATCAAATATGGATTTATTTGATACAAAGAAGAAAGAATTCGAATAGCCATAATCATGATGATTAATAGAGAATTCGAAGAGTCATCATAATGATAATTAATGAAGAATTTGAAGAGTTATCATAATGAAGGTCATAAATGAAGAATTTATGGAGCCTATAACTCTTCATCTTCCTTATTAATGAAGAGCATAAATGATGAATTAATTGAAGGCTTAACTCTTCGTATTCCTTGGAAGCTATAAATAGCCATCATCGGAAAGAATCAATGAAAAGGATTTCATTCTCTCCGTTTCTCCTTCGTCAACTTCGTCTTCCACCGGAAGAGATCGGTAGTGCTTCCAAGACTTTGTCGATCCAAGTGGCTAGCACCTAACGGATCGTGTCAAGTTCGTGATCTAGTGCGCGTGGATACCGCTAGAGGAGTCACACGTGGGGCTCTTATCTGTCTTATTTGTCCGTGATATTATTCACACCTATCGAGGTCTCAAGGTATGTTTTATATAATTTTGTGCAAAATTATATGTACCACGAAAGATCCATGATTCATTATATGTCTTCCGCCGCGCTCCGAACCCTACAAGTTAATCACTAGCTCCGGCTATAAATAGGTTGGATTTCAGCGAGTTCGCTCGAAGGCCCGCTTTGTCACTAAAAACTACTAAACAATTCATAATGAGGTTAAGAATAAGAACATCCACTCTTGTAAACACCAAGAGGTCATCGACATATGCTAAATGTGTGAGTTCTACTTCTTGACATTTTAGATGAAAATGGAATGTATCTATCCTTGAGATATCCTTCATAGAGTATGAGAATCCTTCTAAACATAGTTCAAACAATAAAAGGGAGAGGGGGTCACCTTGTCTCAATCCTCTCCTTCCACTAAAGAAACCATACAATCAGTGGCGTAGCCAGAATTTACAATCAAGGGGGGCGAATTCAAGCTAACCATGGCACGCTGTTGAGGTGATGGCTGATCTCGCCACCTCGCTGCAAGGTCGTAGCCCAGGCAAAACCTCACAGCGAGGTCGCGGCCAAAGCGAGATCTCTCCCTGTGACGCCGCTGCCAAGCTATCGCTAAGAGAGGAGAGGGAAGGGGAGAAGATCGAGCATACCGATGGGACGATGCATACTGGTGCTAGAGATCGAAGAGGAGAGGAGAGGAACGTGCTAGAAATTGGAGAGGTGGTCGATCAGAGAGGAAGATTTTAGGGCGCTGGGAAGAAAAATCAAGAATAAAAATCTTAATTAGAAAATTAATTAATGATGGAAACTTAATTCAATTACTAAAATAGCAACGGAAACTTAGTTTGTTGCTAAATTAGTGACCATAATTTATTTCGATTTCTAATTAGATGGAAATTAAATTTCATCGCTAATTGTGAGTTTTCTTGTAGTGAATTATATGATGAGTTGCAATAAATGATATGATTTAATTGATCAAATTTTTGAAGGCTCGCCAATTAAATTAACCACCTTCATATAACAAATCAAACAATGCTTGACTAGCAAACAAAAATATAAATATATGGAAAATTAACATTATATGTTTTTCCAACACTTAAATTCGTAGTAATAGAAAGAAATAAAACAAGAAAACTTTACCTTAATCAAAAAGCGTTAGCTGTGGAGTATCGGCAAAGCGACGATGACAACGCTGGCAGCAAACGATATTAGTGCTAGTGATAGCGGCGTTCAGCGATAACAACATGGACGACAACGACATTAATGTGCGGTGAAGGATTTTGAGGTAAAATTAGGATTAGGGAAAGGGAAAGAATAATAAGGGGATTATAAGAGGAAGACGACCATGGGAGTGAAAAAAGGAAAGGGGGTTAGAAGGAAGAAGAAAATACGAGAAGGGAGAGGAGAAAAAGTACAAGCAATGGGAGAGAAAAAAAATATCGAGAGAAAGAAAAAAGTTAGCTGAGAGAAGAAAAAAAAGGTTTGGGTTCTCTTATTTGTTTTAATTGAACAATTTGTAAAAAAAAAATCTTAATATTTTTAGAATTTATAATTAAATTATTTTTAAATAATTTCACTGTATTAATTTTTTCCCTAAATTTCAGGGGGGGCGGTCGCACCCCCTTGGCCCTATGTAGCTACGCCCCTGCATACAATCCATCATTTTGAACTAACAGAGTAGGAGACCATAGTTATGTGTTCTCATATCCATCCACAAAATTGTTGGGGAAAGCCAAAACCAACAAGAGCGGACATAAGTAAACCCCAATCGGCAATATTAAAAGCATTACGTAAGTCAACTTTGATCATACACTTTGGAGAAATTCGCTTGCGAGAATATTTTCTCAATAATTCTTGAGCTAAATGAATGTTATCACCAATGGATCGATTCTTGATGAAAGCCACTTGAGTCGGATAAAATAATATATCCATAACTTTTGGCAACCTTGCCACCAATATTTTGGAGATGATTTTATAGAAAATCGTACAACATGAAATAGGCCTAAAATTCGAAACTGTTAGGGAGATTTAGGAATGAGAGCTATAAAAGTATAATTCCATTGCTTGAGACGTCAGTCATTAGTGTAAACTTCTTTTACCGTATTGATGAATTCTTAATTGGTCATGGGTGGTGGTGGTACATGACAATTCTTAATTGGTGGAGTGACAAGTGGTATCAAAGTCATGATCCAGATCGGATATTATGTGGAGTGACCCTGACCGAAGTTGAGGGGAGGCTCGAAGTAGGTCAAGAGTGATCGGATACTTACGAGAAGAGCCAAAACAGGTCAAGAGTGACTGGATGATTATGGAGAAGTCTGAACTATAAAATTAATTATGATCCTTCATTTAAGAGGAGCGATCATGTCCGATAGTCGAGGGTGACGGACGCTGGGGACGTGGCGCTCCTGTTGACAGTGTGTGGACCTCCGATGAGACTAGCCTACAAGCACAAAAGCGTCAATGCCGAGTAGAGCCGTCAATTTGGGTTGGGCCCGTCGGGTTGGTCCGCCCCGCCAAACAATTTAAGCGGGTTGGGTTGGAATTTTATCAACCCAAGTCCGCCGTGGGCCGACCCGCGCGCGGGTCGGACCGCTCGGGCTTGGGTTGGCCCGTGGGTTGAAAAACACATGTAAGCTAAATTTTAGGCCAATTTATTATATTTCTTTGTTATAGTTTTGAAATAAAAACAGTATTTTTCATCCAACATAAGTTCTCGTTTGTATTCATTTATATTTAAAATACATGTTTATGTATACATTTAAGTGTAGAAAACTTTTTCGAAGTAAAATGTTGAATATATGAAATATTTTTAAATTTTTTAAAAAATTTTTGATGGGCCCGCGGGTTGGCCCGCCAAACCCGCAACCCGCCTTAGAATGGGTTGGGTTGGAAATTTCCCAACCCGCCAAGTTGGCGGGTTGGCCCGCCCCGCCCCGCCAAATGGTTAGCCCGCCACGGGCCGACCCGCCCCGCCACGGGTTGGCCCGTCTGACAGCTCTAATGCCGAGCCAGGGAGTAGTTCCCCGGCGATGACCTTCCGACGCTCAAGTCAGATCTTCGGCGAAAGCAACAGGTAAGTAAAGAAACGAAAGTGGCAGCGTAACTGTGACTACAGTATAATGCGCATACCTTCGTTGAATCTTGGGATCCTTTATATAGGGCTCCCAGGGGTGAGCGTGCACGCTCTTCGAGGCATGCTTGCATCTCAAAGCTTTCCTTGATATGACGTATCAAAAAAGTATACCTGACGCTATACCTCAGTAGCTCGAGCATATCCTGACAAGACAGTGGAAGCTTCTGTCGTACGATTCTCTGCTTGATCATACTGTCGACCATGTTGTCTGTCTGCGACACGGGTTTACAAGGAAAGTCTATATTGAAAAAGACATAAGAAATTTAAAAGGATAAACATATTTTGATTAATATAAAGTCTTTTTTAAATAGAATCTAAAATCTCTAAAGTGAATAATAAAAATAAAATTTTAGATCAAATAAAATTAAAAAAGTTTAGATCTAAAGTGAACATAAAAATTTAGATTAAAATCTAAAGTGAATAATATCACAGAGTCCTACAATAGATATAAATTCTCATGTCAACTTTTGTTAACTTAATACAAGCTCTCTTTTCTTAACGGCCAGATCCATGATTCTTGGAGAGTAACGTTGACTTATTTAATCAGCATTTGAATTGCGTGATCAATTTAATTAATGATTTATTCTTTTAGGTTTTAATGATTTTGTGCAGCTTCTAGGCAAGTTCATTCATTCGCGTGGAACATCAACATGTCGTGTGCACTGTGGACACCTCCCGGATCAAATCGGAGTTTAAACCGGTTTAAATTTTAAGTCATGAGGATGGAACAACCAAAGACGAAACTTTCATATATAACTATATCTTTAGCATATGTTTATGAGCTGTGTATCTTATGTGTCTTTTTTTTTTATATTCGTAGGAACGATATTAAAGAGACTGTTAAGATAACGGAACTATTTTTTTTTCATATATAGTTATGTCATGCTCTACACTAACATGTACATTATTCACGTTTACAATGTAAACCCCTAAGATGCTTTTAATTTTTGGATAAATCAAAATTTAAAAATGAAACTATTTTTCAACCCTACTCATATTAATTTATCATGTATTGTCAATTAGTTTGCCCTAATGTCATTAATTTATTAAGAACAAAATCCATGATAAATGACTACTTTGTTAAAGATTTAATTATGCCATCCAAATCCAGCTGATGAGTGACCCTTAGTCTGTAGGTCATGCTCAATTTAACCTAAGTCAAGTTGTACATATATTTTTTTAGAAATAAATATTTTAAAATTTATTATATCACTAAAATAATTAAATAATATTTTGTAAAGTAAGCCTACCACTAATGACATAACACCGAGCACAGTTCGAAAATTTCATAAACTTAACCAACGTTGCCAATTAACATGGTGTGGGGTTCAAAGCCATTAATGACAAATAAAATGTATACAACAAGAAATTATATTTGTTTTTTAAACTAAAAAAATTATACTCTTTATTTTTGTTATTATAAAAAAGCATCTCAATTAAAAAAAATATTTCATTTTATTTTATTTGTAAATACCCATTTTTAAAAAACTTTAGTCAAAATTACTATATTTTAATAATAGAAGGAAAAATAAATAAAAATAAATGGCATTCTTTAAGTCCAAAATTATTTATTTCCCTCGATTAATATAACAATTTTGAGTGGATTTATTCCTCCATTTTTTTTCCTTCCCCCAAAAGGCATTGTTTTCCTGAGCTATGATTGGACTTTTGAGCTTTCTTGCTTGCTTCGTCTTCTAGAAAATTCCGACGACTTCTAGTCGCATACTAACAAATCTCCGGAGTCCAGAACGACTTGGAAGAATTCCATCTATCGCGTCCGGAAACAAGAACAAGGAGGAATAGGAGAGGAAGAAGAGAATTATGAGGGAAAGAACTCATCTGTCTCTTGTTTCTGCTTTCGTTCTTCGTTTTTTAGGTTTGTAAAATTAGTTATTTTTGGTTACTTTTTCGACACTTTTTCGCTTTTCTTTGATCTCGCTCAACGTAAAGGTCGCGTTTTTCAGCAGATTTCTTGACGGCGCCGCCTGCTTGGAGATCACCTCCCCCCAGAAGAATTGTTTTTTGAGCGCCGTGATCCGCAAACAAAGCGGTCTCCGTCGGAAGAGGGAGCGGATCCGTCGAGCTCGTCCTCGGAGAGGCGATTTGGCGGTCGGACTCAAGCTCGCCCTGATCTTCATGCGAGTTCTGGAGCTGTCGTCCCGATTGGCCGATGGAGATGGAAGGCAGCGGCTCTCGAGGCAGTTCGAACTCGCCGCCGCCGTTCCTCGTCAAGACGTACGATATGGTGGACGACCCGTCGACGGACTCCGTCGTCTCGTGGAGCGCTAGCAACGCGAGCTTCGTCGTCTGGAATGCGCCGGAGTTCGCCAGGGATTTGCTACCGAGGTACTTCAAGCACAATAATTTCTCCAGCTTCGTCCGGCAGCTCAACACTTATGTGAGTGGAAAATTTTCCTTAGAAAAAAGACCTACTTTTTTGACTTCAATTCGCAATCCCTTCAGTTATGTTCATTATTTTTTTTTTCATCATTTATTGATTGGATAATCTCGCCTGCTTTCTTTGACCTACTTTGTGTTTGTTGAATTGTCTCATTGACAACAACATATCATTTTCATTCCCTGAACTAGGATCTTCAAATAGAAACTAAGAACAGATATCAACTCATTAGAGACAGATTTTGTGTTTGTCTAATGTTCTTGTGGTGATTCGAAGAGAATTGAAGTGTTCATGTTCTGTCGTAGGGCTTCAGAAAAGTAGATCCTGATCAGTGGGAGTTTGCAAATGAGGATTTTGTACGAGGACAGAGACACCTCCTGAAGAACATATACCGACGCAAGCCGATCCATAGCCATTCGCTGAATTCTTCATTCGACAAACAGGAGCTCGAGGAAGAGATCGAGAAGCTTAAGCAAGAGAAGCGCAGGCTTTGGAACGAGATCCAGAGGCATACACAGAAGCAGTTTGGATTAGAATGCCAAATGCAGTCTTTGGAGGAAAGGTTGCAGGTCGTCGGAAATCGACAGAAGGGTTTGATGTCATTCATGGCCCGAATCATACAAAACCCTGTTTTCCTTTCTGACCTCGTGCAACACTCTGATTTTCACACCAAGAAGAGGAAATTGCCGAGGATAGACTACTTGAACGAGGATATTTGCGCCGAAGAACAGCAGGTTGAAACTTTCCAGGCCACCTCGAGGGAGCATGCATTCGACATGGAGCCATTCGAGAAGATGGAGTCATCTCTGAATTCTTTGGAGAATTTCTTCAGAGGTGTTAGTCAAGCATCCGGGGATGACATGCCCTACGACACACTCGTTCCTTGCCTGCCATCTAACGTGATCATCTCCGAGATGAATGCCTCATCAGGAGAGACCGATGTGGATCCGCAATTGAAACTTCAGCATTCTTCTTCACCTCCCTTAGAAAACATACAGTCATCACCGGAAACTCCCGCAAACGAAAAAGAAGTGGACTCCGGCAACAGATTTTCGGAAATTGATGTGAATTTGGAGCCAGATTCTACCGAGATCGATTCATCAAGAGATATTGGGAGCACAATCTCTGCAGTGCCTACGGGGAAGAACGATGTGTTCTGGGAACAATTTCTCACAGAGATTCCAGGTTCCCACGATACGAAAGATGCTGAGCCGGCGGTAACTGATTATTAGGTTGTTTAGTACAGTTCTAAGTTAATAAATTATTAGGCTGTTTTCCTGCACAAAACATGGATGTAACTACCTGTGCTATCAGTTCAGCTTCCATACTTACATTAGAAAAAATGGCTTCTGTTAGTTTCGTGATCTTAACTTCTGACGTAGAAGGATAGTCAAGCAGTCGATTGCAGTCAAAGAAAGTTCTTCACGAGATGCATTTGACTGTCTGTTCACAAGATACATTTGAACCATTGTTGGTGTTCTATGGACTGGTCAAATTTTGATCACATTTGGAGACGAGTCGCTCTCGGTTCTAACTCGAATCAAATAGGGCGGTAAATAAGTCGAGCCGAGTCGATCTTTGGGATATTCAAGTTTGTTTAATAAGGTAATCAGTCGGGCTTAAAATGAACCAAGCTTTTGAAATGAGTGTTCAAGTTTAGCTTGGTTTATTTTTTATGAGATTGAGCTTGTTTGAAGCTTGACTTGAGCTTAGTTCGTTTAGATGTTATCAATCTCTCAATTCAAGCTTGGTTCTTTTAGATATTATCAATTTCTCAATTCAAGTTAATTTGAAACTTTTAGTTGTTTGATTGGTTATTAAGTTTGATAATTTAAATTTATTTATTTATTTTATTGTTTATTTAACATATTGAAAAGAGTTTTATTAATGAGTATGGTTCGTGAATGTTCACGAACGTTAATGAGCTGAACACATATGTGTTCCAGCTTGTTTGTTTAGCTTAACGAGTTGTTCAAGCTTGTTTGTTTAATTAATCTTATGATTTGTTTAATTAATCTTATGTATATTGAACGGACATAAATAAACTTTTATCAAGCCGACAACCAAACTTGTTCACGAACGCTTGATTTATTTACAGTCCTAGAACTAAATGTGGCGAAATACCTTGACTATGACGGCATGATGCTCTTCAAAGTTGAAGGAGATGTAGTTGGCGAGCAAGCTCTCCAGCTCCTCCGCCCGACCAATTCCCTTCTGCCATATCATATCACCCATCGATTTCTTGAAGTTTCACTGTGGATCGCACGAGCACATCGCCACCGCGAACCGCTGTAATCCTGCCTCTGTCTCCTTCGCCTCTCACGAGCAGTCGCCTTCAAACGCGGCGAGTGCACCTTCACCTTGGCCAGACGGAGCGGTCGAACCCCGATTCTGAGATTGCAGCCGGAAGCCTTGCTACCAGAGCCCGACTCGGCGTACTTCTCCAACGCACGATGGGAGAAGGTGATTGTTGAGATTCAATCAAAGTCCCACATTAGAAAGATTTGGTAAAAATCATGGGGTTAAAAGGATGTAAGATATCTCCATTAGCATGAGACCTTTTGGGGAGAGCCCAAGAGTAAAGCCATGAGAGTTTAGGCCCAAAATGGACAATATCATGCTATTGTAGAGCTATGTGGACATCCTTTTGGAACCGGAAACTTCGGATTATGACAGAGAAGAGTTAAGTACTTGTTGGTGCAACAAGGCATGATGAAGGCGCTAGGAGAAAGGAAATCGAAAAGCATGGAGAGATCAAATTGGGAAGAACTTCAAGCGAAGACAGTAGCAATAATCAGGTTTTGTCTTACAAATGATATGATGTACCATGTCATGGACGAGGAGTCACCTGTGACAGTTTGGTAAAATTGGAAAGCCGATACATGTCAAAGTCATTAACAAACAAGTTGTATCTCAAGCAGAAATTATTCGGGCTGAAGATGATAGAAGGAACCGATCTGAGTCAGCACATCAATGTATTCAATTAGATTGTAAGCGATCTGAAGCGGGTTGATGTGAAGATCGAAGACGAGGACAAGACACTGATGTTGTTGAATTCTCTACCTTCATCTCTTACATACGAGAATTTGGTTACTACTTTGATGTGGGGTAAGAAAACTCTTAAATTGGAGAAGATCACAAGTGTGTTGCTAGGTTTTCACCTAAGGAAGAAAACAAGCAGATCACAGGTGCGTTGCTAGGTTTTCACCTAAGGAAGAAAACAAGCAGATCACAGGTGCGTTGCTAAGTTTTCACCAAAAGAAGAAAACAAACGATGAAGTTTCTTAGGGAGAAGGACTTGTGGTAAATACTAACTATGAGCGTGGTAGGAGCAAATCTCGACATGGATCTGGTAACAACAACAAGCCTCGTTCTAAATCGAGAAAGAAGAAGGTGATCACGTGCTACAAATGTGGAGGCAAAGGTCATATCAAGAGAGAATTCCAATAAAGATTCGGCCGTTTTTGTGGAATAAGCACGCCGCCGAACTACGGTAACTCTTCTTCTCCTTCCTCGTGTTTGCTCTCCTTTTGTGCGTCTTTGTCTTGTTGCTCCGCGCGATCTTTTTTCTCTCTTCCTCTTTTTCCACACGTTAGAGGTTGAGAGGTGTTGCCTCTTCTTTACGCAACAAATGGTATCAGAGGCATGGTCCTGACCAGATGCTCTCGGAAAGACCCGAACCATGAGAGTAATTGTAATCCTTCATTTGAGGGGAAGATTGTTGGGATTCAATAAAAGTCCCACATTGGAAAGATTTGGGAAAGATTATGAGGTTAAAAAGGATGTAGGATATCTCTATTGGTATGAGGCCTTTTGGGTAGAGCCGAAGAGCAAAGTCATGAGGGCCTAAGCCCAAAGTGGACAATATCATGTCATTGTAGAGATATGTGAACATCCTTTGGACACAACAAATGGTATCAGAGGCATGGTCCAGACCAGATGTAATGTGGGGTGACCTTGAACGAAGTTGAGGGTAGACCCAAAGCTGGTTATGAGTGATCGGATGCTCGTGGGGAGGTTCGGAGTAGGTTAGAATGACCTGTTACTTGCACAGGGCGAGTAGGTCAGGGTGACCGGATACTCACGGGAGGCCCGAAGAAGATCAGGGTGACCGGATATTCGTGGGGAGGCCCAGAGCATGTCAGGATGATTGGATGCTTGCGGGAAGGCCTGAAGCGGGTCAGGGTGACCGGTACTTACGGGAGGCAAGTAGGTCAGGGTGACCGGATGCTCGCAGGGAGACCCGAAGTAGGTCAAGGTGACAAAATACTTGCGAGGAGATCCGGAGTAGGTTAAGACAACCGGGTGCGGATGCTTGCGAGAAGGCCCAAAATAGATCAGGGTGACCAGATACTCTCGGGAAGGCCCGGACCATGTGAGTAATTGAAAATAGGTCAGAGTGACCAGATGCTCTCGGGAAGGCCCGGGCCATGAGAGTAATTGTGGTCATTTGTTTAAAGGAAGGATTGTTAGGATACAATCAAAGTCTCACATTGAAAAGATTTGGAAAAGATCATGGGGTTAAAAAAGATGTAGGATATTTTCATTGGCATGAAACCTTTTGGAGAGAGCCTAAGAGCAAAGTCATGAGGGTTTAGGCCCAAAGTGGATAATATCATGCCATTGTGGAGATATGTGGACATTCTTTGAGCACAATAATGGTCCAGATCAAGACCTTGAACGAAGTCAAGGGGGCCTGGAGCAGGTCAGAGTCACTGAATGCTCGCGGGGAGACTCGAAGTAGGTCAAGGTGATCGGATGTTCGCGGGGAGCACTGAGTAGGTCAAGGTGACCAAATGCTTACGGGAGGCCTAGCCTGGAGCAGATCAGGGTGATCAGATACTTGCAGGAGGCCTGGAGCAGGTCAGGGTGACCGGATGCTCGCAAGGAGGCCCGAAGCAGGTCAGGGTGATCGGATACTCGCGGATAGGCTCGAAGAAGATCAAGATTGACCGGATCCAACTGTTTGCGGGAAGGACCATAATAGGTCAAGATGACTGAATGCTCACGGGGGGGAGGGGGGGCTAGAGCATGAGAGTAATTGTGATCCTTCGTGCATGAGATATTTTTGGAGAGTCCAAGAGTAAAGTCATGAGGATTTAAATCCAAAATAGATAATATTATATTATTATGAAAATATATGGATACCTTTTTTAAGTACAGCGATGATGTGACTGCAGAGAGTGAGCTCAAGATCACCCACCGAGTGACCCGTCCGGTATACTGCCTCCTCCCTGAGAGAGAGATGTCGGAGGGCCGCCTCGATGAGAGGGGACTGGATGAAGCCGTTGAAGGTAGACGGTGAACGAGTGGAAGGCATGATAACCACCGCCTCACAGAGTACGCTCCGCCGCCGAGTGGGAGAGCTTTACCGAACCAGTAGAAAGGGAGCACGCGAGACAAGGTGAAGGAAGAATCGGATGGACGCTTCTTCGCTTCGGTCTCTCGCTTCGTGTTCCTTCGCCATTGCATCTTCTCTCTTCGGCTGTTACAATCGACACGATACAATACGAGAAGAAGTAGGGGCGAAGTCGGCGCAGTTACAAATCCTAGTCCAAAATTGAACCGAACCAAATCGGGTCCATTCAGTTTTGTAGTTCTAAGCCGGTCGATCCGGGCTGAGTTTGATCTGGTTCGTTGTGCAGACCGATACAACTGCGAGAATCGGAGAGAGGAATAAAGTGGAGGTGTCTTTTGCTTTTTAAAAATTCTCTCCTTTTTTTTAAATTTTTGCAGTAAAAAAAAAATTGACAACTTCAGGGCATCTCCAACGCTTTAGCGGTAAAATCAGAATCTTAATTTTCGATAATAGAAAGAGAAGCTCAAAAAATCTTACAAAAATTTTCATCGGAGATGCTCTTATACGGCCGGAGGTTCATCAAGGGCTAACTCGTGTGAGCTGAAAATAAGATGAATTTAAAAAAGTTTCGTCCACTATGACCGTTTGTATGAGATAAGATGATTTGGAATATATTTTGCATATGCTCAAAATTAATACTATCTATTACAGTAACATTGCATATAAATATATTTGTGCCAATAGCGAGAATGCATTTTAAATTCATATTATCATATTGGTAATGCGGCAATTTACCAAAAGACGTACTACAATTAATGTATTTATCAAAAAGTGCATCACGGTTTTGTATTTATCAAAAGGAGCAGGTAAGTGATGTATATTACCGAATATAACCCTACCGCCAACCAACACCTCTGATCAGTCATCAATTCCCAGGCATCCGAACCACATTTTTAAAAAACTTAGATATTAAAAAAAAAAAACGATCATTAGGGTACCTCCCTCCTTCGTGACATGCGAGTGCAGCTCGGTCTTGTGAAACCCTAGTTTAGTGTTCGTGAGCCATCAGTTCGAGTTTTTCTCAAGCGCCATCTAGCTAGCATTTCAGTTTAATTAAAAATCAGGAGTGTTCGTGAGCCATCAGTGAAGGATTCTAGGGTTTACATTACATTAATCAACTAGTATCATAATGGCGCAAAGACGTAGATCGGGTGAATCATCATCCTCTCCACATCAATTAGCTATAAAGGTTATCATTTTACAAACTCGGTGATATTGAGAAGCTGAACTAGTATGATTTAATTTTTTTTATTTTTATAAAGTATAGGGTTCAGTTGATGTTGGACAGAAACTGCATTGGAACAGTGTCCTCGGTCACTTTAAAAGTTTTTTTCAACCATTCACGAAGAAAGGAACGCATGGAGGCGGTGTTATTTTACATGACCGACACATAGTGCTGATCAAACAGTCACCCTTTCGTATTTTTTTGGACATAGAAGATATGCAGCACATCCGTGGGATTTTGGTAAATATATTTAAAAATTGGGATTCAAGTAGTCAAACCTTTAGAATCTCAGGTACAATTTATAAATTTGTATTTTAATTACAAAGTAGTTGTATGGTAAAATTTAAGCTTTTGCTAAACGTGGGACTGATACGATGTCGTATCAGGCCCAAGGTGGGCCTGATACGACATTGTATCAGGCCCAACGTGGGCCTGATACGACATCTTATCAGGCCCAACGTGGGCCTGATACGATGGAGTATCAGTGCTTGATATGACATTGTATCATGTCCGCGGTGTTCCTAATACTTTTGTATGTGTTGGTAGAAGTCTAATAATAATTTAACTTGGTCAGGTGTTCCGGTTTACTTCACAAGAGGAGACGTTTCATTGTTGCTTTTGCAGAAAGGAGTCTACTTGATTGTCATTTAAAGCATCCAAAGGTGACCTTTTTCTAACTCTTCTCAAACAATACTAGATCAAGAATTGAGGAGTTGCTTAAATTTTATGGCAATCGCGTTGAAGGCGAAGATGATGTTTTATTATTTTGCAAATTCTATATTTTGTATATATTTGTTTGTGTCTTATTTTCTTCTAGTACATATAAGGTCCCATTAAGTCTTATAGATATAGTAGATGATTTTGAGAATCTTGATAGATTCAACTGGGTTGAAGCAATCCATGAATTTATGGCTCCACAATTACCTAAGATTGGGGACATATTTTCATCAACTGAGACAAAACATGCTAACACCAACCTCCCTTACCGAAAGGGATTTGCTGGTCTTTTGGCAGTAAGTGTTTAATTTGTGTGAAAATTTTTAATATTTTGCGAACAATTATAAAATAGTTAACCCTTGTCATGGTGAATCAGGCATGGTTTTTGGAGCATGTTCCAATCCAAAAACCATACAAAATAAAAGGAGTCAGAATAAATAAGTGGAGGAATATTCCTTCACATATTAGTAAGGTGAGAGAAATGATTAACCAAGTTTCATCTGAAGAGGTAAATTTAGAATACTTTGACTATAGTTTGGTTAAAAAGTATGGTTTTAACATGTTGTTTAATATTCTTACAGGTTGTGATTGACCTAATCCCTAACCAAGATGAAAGATCATTGGTTGAGAACCTTGCTGGCGTTGATGACAGTCCGCATGCAATGGAGGCATCACAAATTGAAGTGAGTGTAGGAGGAAGGCAGATTAATAATGATTGTTGTAATTGCATTATTCAAGCAAACATAAATAAAGAGCTAACAATGGAGAACATGCAATTGAAGGAGAGGGTGAAAGAGTTACTTAAAATAGTTGAAAAAAAAGGCATGGAATCTCAATATAGCGAGCCTGTAGACGATCCTCAAATTGAACCTGTAGGTGTTACAACAAGAAGTAGGAGAGGACGTGACAGAAGTCGCTATGATTACAGGGATACTCCAATTGATAGTCCATTGTGGCTCAAAACTTTACCTAAGAGGCAGCGTAGAAATATACATATAAGTGAGCCTGCGGAAAAAGTTACAAGTATAGGAGAAGGAAAAAAATTTGTCAAAGAATATGTTGTTGTGGGCAAGGGGAAAGGAAAAATAGGTTTGGATGAAATGGAAGAAGAAATTAATATTGTACAAATGATGGAAGACAAATCTGATGAAGAGGCAGACAAGGATGTAGAAATGTTTGCCAAATATAACAAAATGAGGAAACAAGCAATTGCTGTAAGACGATATATGCAAATTTCTTTGCAATTTGTTAGATATAATGGATTATCTAATTGCCTTTTTTGTTTGTATGCATAGTATGTGAAGAAGCAATTTAAGTCTTCCAAGAAAAAAAAACAAGACGAAGAGGTGGCGTACTTGTTAAAAGCCTTGGAGGAAATAAAGTATGTAAATTAAATAGTTGAATAGTAAAGTATAATATATGCATATCTGATTACATATTTGTGCTAAGGTTATCAAAAAGAAATTTGTAAAAATAATCTGTGATTTGTTTACTTTGTAGGTTTACAAATGATATAGTTTGGGAGGAACCACCCTTTTGTTTAAATTTGTATTCCCTTTTATCTGGTGTGAATGGAGAAATGTTGACAAGAGGGGATGTAATCGACACGTATTGTAAAATTTTATTTAGGGGGGCATTCCCGTCTGGAAGCACATACAACAAGTCAATATATTATTCAACATTCTTCACAGTAAGGAATTGATTTGATTATAGTAAAAAATAGAATTCTTTTTATTAGTTGGTTATGTATAGATGACTTTGTATATTTGTAGTCATTAATGAAATCGTCAAGTAAGTTTGCCTTCCAACACATGATAAAGACGGATAGACGAGATGAAGAGGTAAGGTATATATTTATACCTTTGTGCAGTGATAATGCACACTTCCACTTGCTGGTGGTGGACACCAAATCAATGACGTTCAATCAGTACAATTCTCTTGCAAGTGGAAGTAAATACAAATATGAATTTGAAGCAGCGGTGAGCATCTAATAATAATGTGTAGGTTTGAATTTTTATATAAATGCTAGTTGATGGAAAATGGAAATTTCCTCTTCAATCTTCAGGTATCAGATTTTAAATTATATAGTCGTGAGCACGTTGCTGCTATTCATCCAAACTTGGAAAGACATTATCCGTTTGATAGATGGGTCTCTCGCACAATTGAATGTCCACAACAACAAGCAAGGTAAATCGAGCAGAACGTGTGAATATAAATAATTGATAAAAAAATATTGACAATTAAAATGCTGTTGTTCTTTACAGCGTTGACTGTGGCTTCTTTGTGATGCAATACATTCGATGTCTCCTATATGATATGAAGATGGACTTCAAACAAGGAGACATGAAAAAGATTAGAATTGATGTAATGGTAGCAATTTTGAGGGATAAATATTTTCAAACATTGGATTAAATATCCAAGCTTGTAAGGCAAAAACTTGTATAGAATGTAAATACACTTATTACGTAGTGTAGGACTTTTAATATCTTTGTATATAGTCTTTGTTGTATAATATGGTGGTATGTAGTGTATGAGAAGATTAGAAATTGTCACTGGAATATTAATAATATTGCATAGTGATTAGTCAAATATAAATCACAATATACAAAATGCAATGCTGGTGCTTATCAGTGGAAAGAGACAATGTATATAAGTTGTAATGCACACTATTTCTATCTTCTCAAAACTGAAAACATGGTAACGGTTGGGATTGTTTAAAAAATCAAATAGGCTCGGACCAACAGTCGGTTTCCAGAGCACGTCACTAGGTTCCGTGCCAACTGCCACGGAGCTATACCTTATTAGAAATGGGGTATAAATACGTTTTGACACCAGATATACCATCTTCCCAGTTAGAACTTCACAGGGAACATGATTTCAGGTAGAACAAAGTAGGGGAGGGCCATCAGTGGGTTTTGGTCAAAACCCACTGATGGACCTTGACACCTCTGATTGGACCCATTTCAGCTCTAGTGGTATTCTGGAGTTGCAAGGACTCAGAAGATGGTGGCAAATCATTATTTATTTATATATATATATATATGTGCTGGGAAAAAATAATATAAAATCAGCCTTCGTTGGGCCTGATATGAGGGCATATCAGGCCCAACGTGGGCCTGATATGAGTATCAATTAATAAAGCAATATTCTTTCTCCCCCTAATATAAACTCCAAGCATGCTAACAGGGGCCTGATCAAAATAATAAAATAACATCAATTTTAAAATTCACTTTCCATATGGTAGAAAAGAAAAGCTGTGCAGTGTTCCGTGGCAACTGGCACGGAGCCATACCTTCTAATACATGGTGTATAAATTATGTTTTACACCATATATACCATATCCCCACCAAGACCTTCACAGGGGAATTGATTTCTATTATATCCAAGTAGGGGAGGGGCATCAGTGGGTTTTGGTCAAAACCCACTGATGGACCTAGACACCTCGGATTGGACCGATTTTAGTTCTAGTGGTTTTCTGGAGTTTCAAGGACTCCATATCTGGTGGCAAATCATTATTTAAATTTCTAAAGGTGCTGGGAGAAAATTAAAATACAATCAGCCTCCGTTGGGCCTGATATGCTTGTATATCAGGCCCAACGTGGGCCTGATATGATTGCATATCAGGCCCAACGTGGGCCTGATAACCAAGCATATCAGGCCCAAAGTTCCGTGCCAACTGACACGGAGCCATACTTCGTAATCCATGGTGTATAAATTATGTTTGACACCTTAAATACCATCTCCACAGCAAGACCTTCACTGGGGACTTGATTTCATGAAAATCCAAGTAGGGGAGGCCCATCAGTGGGTTTTGGTCAAAACCCACTGATGGACCTAGACACATCGGATTGGACCCATTTCAGCTCTAGTGGTATTCTGGAGTTGCAAGGACTCAGAATCTGGTGGCAAATCATTATTTAAATATTTATAGGTGCTGGGAAAAATTTAAAATATAATCAGCCTCCGTTGGGCTTGATATGCTTTGATATCAGGCCCAACGTGGGCCTGATATGAGTGCATATCAGGCCCAACGTGGGCCTGATATCCAAGCATATCAGGCCCAAAGTGGCCTTGGCACTGTTCCGTGCCAACTGGCACGGAGCCATACTTCGTAATCCATGGTGTATAAATTATGTTTGACACCATAAATACCATCTCCGCACCAAGACCTTCATTGGGGACTTGATTTCATGAAAATCCAAGTATGGGAGGGCCATCAGTGGGTTTTGGTCAAAACCCACTGATGGACCTAGACACATCGGATTAGACCCATTTCAGCTCTAGTGGTATTCTGGAGTTTCAAGGACTCAGAATCTGGTGGCAAATAATTGTTTAAATATTTATAGGTGCTGGGAAAAATTTAAAATACAATCAGGCTCCGTTGGGCCTGATATGCTTGGATATCAGGGGAAGAAAAGAAAATGTGTGCACTGTTCCGTGCCAACTGGCACGGAGCCATACTTCGTAATCCATTGTGTATAAATTATGTTTGACACCATAAATATCATCTCCGCACCAAGACCTTCACTGGGGACTTGATTTCATGAAAATCCAAGTATGGGAGGGCCATCAGTGGGTTTTGGTCAAAACCCACTGATGGACCTAGACACATCGGATTGGACCCATTTCAGCTCTAGTGGTATTCTGGAGTTGCAAGGACTCAGAATCTGGTGGCAAATCATTATTTAAATATTTATAGGTGCTGGGAAAAATTTAAAATATAATCAGCCTCCGTTGGGCTTGATATGCTTGGATATCAGGCCCAACGTGGGCCCGATATGAGTGCATATCAGGCCCAACGTGGGCCTGATATCCAAGCATATCAGGCCCAAAGTGGCCTTGGCACTTATAAATGGCAACTGGCACGGAGCCATACTTCGTAATCCATGGTGTATAAATTATGTTTGACACCATAAATACCATCTCCCCACCAAGACCTTCACAGGGGACTTGATTTCATGAAAATCCAAGTAGGGGAGGCCCATCAGTGGGTTTTGGTCAAAACCCACTGATGGACCTAGACACATCGGATTGAACCCATTTCAGCTCTAGTGGTATTCTGGAGTTTCAAGGACTCAGAATCTGGTGGCAAATCATTATTTATATATTTATAGGTGCTGGGAAAAATTTAAAATACAATCAGCCTCCGTTGGGCCTGATATGCTTGGATATCAGGCCCAACGTGGGCCTGATCTCCAAGCATATCAGGCCCAAAGTGCATTGCTATGGTATCCTTTCTTATAAATTTAATTTACATTATTTTTATTCACCATACATTTTAGTTACACAATCAGTAAATCATTACTACAATAAATTATTACAATTGTTCACTATTTCTATAGTTTAAAGTTTTTGTCAGACATGATTTTGTGTCCAAGTCTAAATCTATAAGCTCTCATATCAGCTTGTACAAAGTCTGTAGATCTCCGGAACATCAAACTCTCTGCATAGCGCATTATAAAAAAAGCACAATCCAACCTACAAAACAAATGCACAATCCATCATAAAAAAGTCAAATAGAATTATTATGTAACATACACTAATACTTACGATTTGCTTTGTGTGGGGCCAATAACTTGCATCGTTTTATACTCTCTCCCAGAGAATGGTTCTAAACCTTTATGCCATATGTGATAGTATGACCAGTTCAGCTCCTTAAAAAACAACACCTACAAATATCAAACCATAGTAATTAATACATAAATAATGATTATTGGATATAAGAAATTTGTTACTTACAGTTTGATTAAAAACAGAAGTGTAATTTTCTGTGGTGCCAAGAGAGTTATAATGAATTATTTGTCGTTCCTCCAGGTCCATGACCATTAGATGCCAATGATCATCTTGGTTATGTAGAGGACAAAAAATATATCTAATGTCCTTGTCGTCATCAGTTTTTTCAGTTTGTTTCAATGCATCCACGTGCATCATTCCGAACAAGTCCTATGCAAATAATAGAGCTATTATGATGACTGCATCCAATATATAATGTAAACAATTTACAATGAGGTAAGGGACATATTGGGAATCCAACCCCACAAAATATGGATGGGTGGTATGGTGAGTTAGAGTGTTTGGCTTCATTAGCAAGAATATTCCAATAAACATTTATGCAATCTCCATTGGTATATTGTGTCGAATCAAATATTATCATAAAAGATTGCATATCTAAGGAGAAATTATCATTTGCCCATATTGGTTGCACCGTCACCCTACACACAAGTATACAGTCAATGGTATTTAATAAATTGAAAATAAAAAAATTATCATTAAACTCCAATAATAATCCTTTGTTGACATGTGGGTTAAGAATTTAGGTTGGCAACTACGTTACCTTAACTGATTGAGCTTCAACAATGCATCGGCTATCACATCATCTTTGCTCTTTTTAAAAAATGTTTTCGCTTGCTGAGATAATTAAAATAATACTATGTCATTAAGGATTATACAATAACAACTTACCTACTCTCGACCGTACCTTCAATATTTTGGTTTTGACCTTGTTAATTTCATGACATTGTGTTTCTATCTGTGATGAACTTGTATTTTCTGTCTTTGATGGTGCAGGAGCATCTGGTTCGACAGTAAGAACAAGTTGTTTGCCTTTTTTTTTTGGTGCATTGGGATATCAAACTTCTCTGGGTTCTCTTTCTTTTGGGGCCTACACGAAAATTAGTTGGAATTATAGGCAGATTAGGGTCTATGCCTTCTGATGCTGGGTCTATGCCTTCTGATGCTCTTGGCTCCCCTGATATGCTTTGTATGACTTGTTGGAGTTCTTTAATCTTATTTTCGGTATCGGCTATGATTTTGTCTTTTGTAGTTAAAATCTGTTATCCACGTTAGAATTTATAGTGTCAGCCTTGTTGCCACTCGTATCCCGTTCTTTACGCAGTTCACTTATTTGTTGATCCTTTTCTTTAAGCATAGCTTCCATATCAGCAATCACAATATCCTTTGCTGCTACTAGACTATCCTTTTCTTCTATCACCGTTGCCAGGTTTTTATTAGCTTCCTCCAAACTTTGAGAAGCTTTATGTAATTCTTGCTTTAAACTCTCAATTTTGTTATCCTTTTCCTTGCACAAACTACAATCTACGGTATCGTCACACTGGAGTTGGCCTTCTTCGGCTTGATGTAAAGATCCTTGGCCAACCAACTCAAGATACTCAGATGGCTGAGGCCGGTTTGGTAGTAAATTAAACTCTGATTCTGTCGGAATTAAATCTACTAAAATTTTATCTGCAGTTACACGGTCTATCATTTTTTTTACTGTGTCAACATGATAGTTAGGGCACCTCCATCGGAGTATTCTTGGCAATTTTTCTGGATGGTCTGGATCAATAATGCTGATGTGCTCACACACCCATACCTACAATATGATTATAAAAATAATTCATAATCTTTACACATATCTTGCTATATATGTAATCGGACTTACAGCTAAAATATTTGGAAATCCCTTTAGCAAGGGGGCCTTGGGCGTTGCATCAGCAACCTGTGGTTTTAGTCTTAATGTAAGCTCCAATCCAATGGAGTCTAATTGTTGAGCCATGAAACTGTATACTGCATTGCACCAGTTAAACCTAGCTAAGTTGTCAAAATCATTTACACAGTCAATTAGGGAGAGCACAGGTATTCTGAGAACATTGCTACTCCCACAAAATAGAACTGTTGTAAAAAAATACAGGATAAAAAGCTGACAGTACAGCTTGTCGTTTGATCTAGACTTCCTAATCAGTTTCTCTAAATGTTTGGCAGAATAATCCGATTCTCGGAAAAACTCCATGTACAATGCGCTTGAAGCCTCATTTAAATCGAGACGAACTATATCTCCATTGTCGGGTAGGCCAAGAATCAGTCCCACATCTACCTTTGTAAAATTGAGCTTCTTCCCATGGAAGATAAAGTTTTTTTCCTCATGATCCCAGTTATCAAACATATTTTGTACCTGAGCTCTTACAAAAGAACTATCAGGGAGGTCGAGGATCTAGGAAAAAGGTGTGCCTCGAATCATCTGTTCTTGTTCTGCAGTCGGGTTAACAGAAGAGATAAACTTTCTGAAGTGGCAAATGGTACTTTTCCAGTTCATTCTTTTAGTTCTTCCTCTGTTGACGTAACTTTGATAATTTGGTCGATCAGCACACAGACTTGTGGAGACTTCTTTTGTTGCCATTGCGAACCTAGGTACTGTATAACCACACACAGAAAAACAACTCTCAGTTCCCGTAATAACGACTATGCTCTTATTCTAACACACCCACATAAACCCTAGGTTAACTGGTTATAGAAAGCTTAACTAAATGAGCAACCGACCTACGTACGGAAATGATTCTTGAACGCCGGTGAAGGAAGAGTGGGTTTTGGCCCGGAGCTGCGTTGAATGGCTTCGAGAAGAAGATGAAGACCGAAGCAGGAGAGTGTGCGCTTTTGCAGATTGAAACTTGGGCCTGATATCTCATTAATTTATTTTATTTAATCACCTCGATTTATGTGTAAGATTATTTATTATTATTTTGAAATAATACTGCTTTATTAAATGATATTCATATCAGGCCCACGTTGGGCCTGATATCCAAGCATATCAGGCCCAACAGAGGCTGATTGTATTTTAAATTTTTCCCAGCACCTATAAATATTTAAATAATGATTTTCCACCAGATTCTGAGTCCTTGAAACTCCAGAATACCACTAGAGCTGAAATGGGTTCAATCCGATGTGTCTAGGTCCATCAGTGGGTTTTGACCAAAACCCACTGATGGGCCTCCCCTACTTGGATTTTCATGAAATCAAGTCCCCAGTGAAGGTCTTGGTGCGGAGATGGTATTTATGGTGTCAAACATAATTTATACACCATGGATTACCAAGTATGGCTCCGTGCCAGTTGGCACGGAACAGTGCCAAGGCCACTTTGGGCCTGATATGCTTGGATATCAAGCCCACGTTGGGCCTGATATGCTTGGATATCAAGCCCACGTTGGGCCTGATATGCCACTGGGAGGACATTGTCATTAGCATCTATTGATGTAGCCATCAACAACACACCCGGATATTTGCCTCTTAGGTGTGTGGCATCAATTACAATTAATTTACGCAGATAAGACCTGAATACTCTCTTACAAGTTCCAAAACCCCAAAAACATCATTGGAACTGATTATCCCCATTCCTATGTAGTGCAACATAGGTTTCAGGATCTCTTACTCTTAACTCACGCAGATATAGTGGAAGATCTCTATATGCTTGATCATAATCTCCAACAACTTTCTTCATCGCTTTCTCTCGAGTTATGTAAGCTTTTCTGTAGGATATGGTCACTCCGAACCTGGCTTTTATATCTGCTATAATCATACTTGGCTTGTATTGTTCATTAGCAAGAAATTGCTCTTCAACAAAAGAAGCTACAAAGGATGAAGAGCACGCTTGATGATCAGCACTTTCCCTAATGGTGCCACATTGGTGTTCCTTTATATATTTCGTAACAATGAACTCGACATCCCCCCTGACAACTACTCTCCACTTACACGGTTGATTGAAGCAGACAGCTTTTACTTTATTTTTCCTAGTGTCAACTGGGTTATATCTCATATGTTTAACCATGGCATGCTTCACAAGTTGATTCTTGAACTCTTGTCGAGACTGAAATATCTGTCCTACAAAAAATTCATGCTGATCTGTTGCCTCTTCAATTGGCCTTTGGAGCAATCGAGAATTTAGAATATATGGATCATCAGCTATTGGGAACTCCTCCTCTAAGTCACTATACTGCTCTTGAGATATTTCATATTGTTCAATCTGCATATCATCAGCAAAGAATTCTTGTACATCTGTATTGCATTGCATTTCCTCTCCATTTCAGTTATAATACCCTTCCTCCTCACTCCAACTAGGCTCATAGTAATCAACAAGTGTTGCACACGGGTTCAGAACCTCATCTTCTTGAATACTAGCTTCTTCATTTAGATCAAATGTGAAATTACTGCTTGTATTTCTATTTGTGTTATGTACACAACTATACTGTGAAGATGATGGAATATTTGTTCTGGATACTTCTCCTACATTATCTGCATGTCCAATGCTAGAAGTTGCATCAAGAGTATTCCATATCTCAGATAGAATTTCGTCAGTTATATGATCATCCCTGATAAATAAATTATAAACTATTTTAGTAAATTTGTAACTCCATAATCTTTTTCTATAGTTAAATTGTAATTTTGCTCAAACTAGGAAGGGTCTGATGTAAAAGCAAAGTTTTAACCACATAACACATTATCGATATCAGGCCCACGTTGGGCCTGATATCATATATATCAGGTCACTTTTGAAGCAGATACTTCTTGTAAACTAGGCCCACCACTGACTAAACCCTAAACCATAAATAAACAATTTTTAGCCAAACTTAACTATTTACGTCAAAAACTAACATGAATTAAATCGATTAAGTCTTCTATTACATCATAATTCAGGTGTTATTGAATATTATTCCCCACACAACCAAAATTAACCATAAAACCAATTTTTGCTGCCACCCTTCACACACAAATGGTGTACTTTTTATTTACCTTCACTAGCCTATTTTACAGTAAAAAAATCCATACATACATGTCTAAATCTTTAAATGTGTGCTTCTACTAATTTCCCTCTTGCAAGAAGTTTGTCCTTCTCGGCTGACCTTCTTAACTTAATTTGTCCTTCGTCTCCTCTAGCAACTCTTACGCAATTATGCCATAAACCTAACTCGTCTATTGCAATCGCCAACCGCCACGAGTAGTAATGGCAAGCGCAGGGTTCATATATTTTTTTTTCTTTCAAGTTTATAACACCACACAGAGGGATGAAGGGAGAGAGACGGTGAGAAGACGTGTATCCGAACCACAAATTATTTTTCTATTCTACTTTCGGCTTGGATGCTTGGAAAAATGTGTTTGAAAAAGGCGGTTGCCAGGTTAGCCAGAGGGTTAATCTGGGAATTGACTTTGGTAAACTCCGCCTTTTGGTAAATACAAAACCGTGATGCGCTTTTTGGTAAATACATTAACTGTAGTACGCCTTTTGGTAAATTGCCGTTGGTAATGGGATAGATTGTGTTAAAAATTTTCAATGGTAACACATCTTACGAAAAAATGACACGACAGTCGTTGTAGTATAGTGGTGAGTATTCCCGCCTGTCACGCGGGTGACCCGGGTTCGATCCCCGGCAACGGCGTTATTTTGCAACATTTTTTTACCGGTGGAAAGAAATGTGTCCGGTAGGTTCGACGGTGATTTGTTTTTTATTTATAAATATATTTATATACTTAAAGATATCTGACTAGAAAATAACAAGACGGTCGTTGTAGTATAGTGGTGAGTATTCCCGCCTGTCACGCAGGTGACCCGGGTTCGATCCCCGGCAACGGCGTGCTTTTGTAACATTTTTACCGGCGGACAGAAATGTCCGGTGGGTTCGACGGTGATATGTTTTTTTATTTATAATTATATTTGTATACTTAAAGATATCTGGCTAGCAAATAACAACACGGTCGTTGTAGTATAGTGGTGAGTATTCCCGCCTGTCACGCGGGTGACCCGGGTTCGATCCCCGGCAACGGCGTGCTTTTGCAATGTTTTTTACCGGACAGAAGTGTCCTGTGAGTTTGACGGTGATTTTTTTTATTTATAATTATATTTATATACTTAATAATATCTGACTAATAAATCGCAAGACGGTCGTTGTAGTATAGTGGTGAGTATTCCCGCCTGTCACGCGGGTGACCCGGGTTCGATCCCCGGCAACGGCGCGCTTTTGTAACATTTTTACCGGCGGACAGAAATGTCCGGTGGGTTCGACGGTGATATGTTTTTTTATTTATAATTATATTTGTATACTTAATGATATCTGACTAGCAAATAACAACACGGTCGTTGTAGTATAGTGGTGAGTATTCCCGCCTGTCACGCGGGTGACCCGGGTTCGATCCCCGGCAACGGCGTGCTTTTGCAATGTTTTTTACCGGACAGAAGTGTCCTGTGAGTTTGACGGTGATTTTTTTTATTTATAATTATATTTATATACTTAATAATATCTGACTAATAAATCGCAAGACGGTCGTTGTTATATAGTGGTGAGTATTCCCGCCTGTCACGCGGGTGACCCGGGTTCGATCCCCGGCAATGGCGCCATTTTACTATTTTTTTTAACGGCGAACAGAAACGGAATTTCGTGGGTTCACGGTGAAATTTTTTTAATTTATAATAATATTTAAATATATCTGACGGACTTATGTCGACTCTATTGTTATAGTATTGGGCTGAATATTTACTTCTGTCACGCGGGTGACGCCGCTTCGATCCGCGGCAACTGCGCGCTTTTACTATTTTTTACCGACGGACAGAACTTCGACGGTGATTTTTTATTAATTTATAATTTTTTCCCCTTCAGTAAAGTGTTGAAAGCAGTCAAATATGTCTAGCCTCGTCGCAACTAGAGAGTGATCGACGGGTTCACCTTCAATCGTATCAATATCGGCGCATTAATTGATGACTCCGACAATATTTCTCCCAACTACCCAAATAAATCAATCCATTAATGCTTCAACTGCACAAGATCATCTCCTCTGCTTCGCGGCGCCATCGATCATGGAGAAGAAGAAGAAGGAGGAGCAGACGAAGCCACTCGCCGCCTCGTTTTCCCCCTCCGTCGCCGAGGAGGCGGCGACCGCCGGCCCCGACTGCCCGACCACAAGGCGCCGCGGCCGCCGCCTCCTCCGCTGCTTCCTCTGCTTCGCGACTGCCGTGGCTGTCGCCGGCCTCGTCATCCTCATCCTCTCCCTCACGCTCCTCAGGGCGAAGAACCCCACGCTGAGCATGACCTCCCTCTCGATTGCTCGTATCGGCGTCGTCGTCCAGCCCCTATCGGTCAACGCCACCCTCGACGCCGGGATCGCCATCCGGAACCCCAACATGGCCTCCTTCCTGTTCGGGAACAGCACCACGTACTTCTACTACGGCGGGGAGCGGGTGGGGGTAGCGTACGCGGCGGCGGGGCGGGTGCGGGCGCGGCGGTCCGCCACGGTGGCGATGCGCGTGGACGTGCTGGTGGACCGGGTCGCTACCCGGCTGGATCTGGCGGTGGACTTCCTGGCCGGGGCGGATCTGAGGCTGGCGAGCCGCACGGAGATTCCGGGGAGGATAAACGTGATGGGTCTGTACAAGCGCGATGTAGAGATGGAGCTCAATTGCAGCATGCTCATGGTGATCTCTCTGGCGCGGCAGGAGATACGGAGCACGGATTGCACGGCGACGGTGAGGTGATCGACGGCGGCGACTAGATCGCCGGGTGGCCGCGGGATCGAGAGAGCCTTGAGCTTTAGCTTGTTTCTATATCTTTTAGAGGTTAAAACTTCCTTTGGGTGTTCCAAAAAAGAAGTGCAAACTCGAGATTAGAGAAAGATTTTAACAAAATGTTTTATGCTCATATCAAAGTATAAAATATTTAAAAATAAATATTTTATATGAAAAACTATGATTTATCAACTATATTAGGGTAAATTGTCTTAAACTCAACTTCTCCTCAGGCTCTACGTCATGAAAAATTTATTTTCACTCTATACCTACAAAGTATTTTTATTCGATTTCCTAATACACACTGATTTACTTAATTATCCTTATTTTTATTAAAAAAATATATAAAATGAACTATAATTCCTTTTAAATTCAACACATTTAAATTAGAATCTAGTATATTTTTAATCAAATTAAGCATGACTCTTTTTTCACCTGACCAATCAATTGATAACTCGATTCTAATTAAATGATGTTAAATTTAGGAGGAATTATACCTCATTTTTAAATTTGTAACATAATCCCTCATTATTTTTTATAGGTACAAAAAATTTAAAAATGAGGTATAATTCCTCCTAAATTTAGCATCATTTAATTATAATTGAGTATATCAATCGATTGGTTAGACGGAAAAACAGTCGTGCTCAATTTGATAGAAAATATATTGGGATCTAATTTAAAATGTGCTGCATTTTAAGAGAAATTATACTTTATTTTGGATTTTTTGTACCTAAAAAATAAGGGTAATTAGGTAAATCGGTGTGCATTAGGGAGTTGAAAAGAAGTTGAAGCAAAGAAAAATTTGTATGCAGGAAGTAAGAATTTTTTTTTACGCAGGTACTGAGGAGGAATTTAAGTTTACTGCTCTTGTCCGAAAGTGGAGAAGATGACAAACTAGGGATGTGACTGGAAGGTTGACGGGGCAAAGACTCCGTGTGACTCTGCAACATAAAAGATGTTAGTGCCGGGCCAAGAAGGGATTCCCGGTGTTAACCCTTCGACATTAAAGTCAGTTTCCGGTGAAGAATAATAAGAATATTGTAGCAAAGAGCGTGTGAAATAACGAAGTTGCTGTTGGTCCCCGTGAGTGTTTTGATGTGATCAACCAAGTTGGTTAGGTCCTGCTGTTTTTGATCCCTGTATCTGAGTGTGCAGGAGCTTAGGAGCGCAGGAAGTCGAGCCGAAGACGCAGCTAGCAAGAAGGACGACACGGGAAGGGAGCCAGAAGCCTCGTTCGACGAATCCGAAGCGGCAGTACTGGTAAAACGCTTCAATAAATTTTTTAATACTAATAAGTTTAGGTCGCAGAGGCATCAACGAAAGAAAAAAATGATTCGTTGCTACAACTGCAACGAAGAAGGGCATATCAAGGAGGACTGCCCAAAATTGAAGAGCAAACAGAAGGATAAGGAAAGGAGCAAAAATCCAGCTCGACCCAAACACAACCTAAAGGCCACGTGGGATGATTCATCGTCCTCTGAATCAGAAGTCGAAGAATTCTCGGGGATAGCACTGATGGCCAACCATCAGCTAGAAGAAACGTCTAGCTCAGAGATGAGCATCGATGAAAGGGGAGGAACATCAGAAGAAGAAAGCAGCAGTGAAAGGGGAGCGTCACCAGATCAGGTAAGTAAGGTACGCAATCTAACCCCGACTCAGTCTTTTAAATTTATTAAGTTTTTGTCCAAAGAATTAGATCAATTAGAAAAAGAAAATACTGAATTGAAATTAATCCTTGCAAAAGCATGCCCAGTAGAAAAGTATGATAATTTAAAGTTAGAAAATGAAAAATTAAAAGTTGAAATTGAAATATCATGATGCATGCTTAAATAAATTTCCTAAATCAAAATTAAGAATTTATGGAAAATTAAATTGGTACATAAGAAAACACTAGGGTCAACTTAGAAAAGTGCCCAAAAATCATGTACCCCCTAAGTTTTTGACCAACCCTGTAGGAAGGAACCTTTATTGGGTTCCAAAATCTTTGCTAGTTTAAATTTCTCTTTTAGTTAAAAGCTTACAGTGAGAAAATTAAACATTGAAATTCTTTATGGAAGCTTTGTCTAAGGAAGTGGTTGTTGCTCTAATAACCAAGAAGGCCTAGTGCCTCGCCACGACCTGGAAACTAAAATATTGAAAGAAAATGTTTAATTAACTTTCTGAAAAAGTATTAAACCAGAATTAAATAATACTTTGAAAGTTTTTCAAATATTTTTGAAAAATTCTAAAAAATCGATTTTGACTTAGAAATTATTGTGAAAAAGTCATAGATTTTTTTTTTCTTTAAATCTCAGATATTTTTACTAAGAATTATTTTTTTTTAAAAAAATAATTTTTCCTTGGAAAATTTTAAAAAAATTACTTAGAAATTTTTTTTTTTTTTCAAAAATCTCATTCTTACTTAGAATTTTTTTTTGAAAAATTCAATTTTCTGAGATATCATTTTTATTAAATAGAAATTTTATCTAAAGTTAAAAATTTTTCTAAAATATTTTTTGAGTTATCACCCCGTTTTTGCTGTGGTCAAAGGGGGAGAGAAAGGTTACAAGTTAAGGGGGAGTTAGAGAGTTTAAAATTTTAATATTTTTCTAAAATGTGTTGTAATTTTATTTATTGTAAACTAATGCTTAATATGTGAGTTTACTAATTTTCTTTTAAAATTACTTTTCTATCTATTTTTACCCTAACTTGAACTTGGGTTGATGCACATCAAAAATGGGGAGATTGTTGGTCCCCGTGGGTGTTTTGATGTGATCAATTAAGTTGGTTAGGTCCTGTTGTGTTTGATCCCTATGTTTGAGTGTGTAGGAGCTTAGGAGCGCAGGAAATCGAGCGGAAGACGCAGCTAGCGAGAAGGACGGCATGGGACGGGAGCCGACGGGCTCGGTGTGTCCGAAGGACGAGAGAGCTGCGGAAGAGTACACCGGTAGGCGAGAAGAACGTGTGTGCCGTTCAAGGGACGTTAAGCCAGGGAGGAAGACTGCTCGAGGAGAAGATCGGGAATTGAGTTCGGGTGAGCCCTATTCCGGTTGGCCGAAATCACCCAAAAGAACGGAGCGTCGAAAGCTGAAGAAAGCAAGTTGGAATTTGAGCTGCCTGCTTGGAGGCGCCTCCAGCTTGAAGGCGCCTTCACAGCCTTGTTGAAGGCGCCTTCAACAGGTCAAACTGACCGTTTCGAGCTGCGGATAAAGTTTTATCCGCTCATCCCTTGGAGGCGCCTTGGACCCCTATTAGAGGCGCCTTGGACCCTCGAGATCAGATTTCCATAGGCTATTTAAAGGCCCCTGGAGCTAGGAATTCAAAACAACTCAAGAAATCAATTGTGCAGCCATTCCTAGCAATAGTTCTAAGCTTCCAAAGTGTAAAAGGCTTCTCCGCCTTCAGTAAAGGAGATTCTTTTTAATGCGCTTCCCATTGCCCTGGATTAACAACCTCCTTGGTTGTAAGTAGGTTAAATTCCTGTTTCTTTTCTGTTTACTGCTTTAATTACTTTACTGCTTTATTTACTATTGCACTAATTGAGTTGAAAGCATGAGGAGGGTATAGTTTATTTTTGTTTTCAGCAATTCACCCCCCTCTTTCCAGCCTCCACTGCACCTACAATTGCGTCTACCTCCGCCTGTAGATGGGAACCTTCTTTTATAGTGTCACTGTAATGCCTGGGCACTCATCTCTAAGCGTGTGCACATTTTCTAAAGCATCCTAGGAAAAGATAAGTCAAAAACTATCTATGACACCTTTCCTTAAGCAAGCATGCAAATCCCTAATGTGACAATCTGGAAGCTTTTAAAGTACGATTCGCCTACTGACATGCTCTGTTGTCAATGACACAAACATCTAAAAGAGTATAAGGGGATATGTAGGTGGGCCCCACTACTAGTCGACTGGCCCTCGTTCGGAATGGCTATTCCAATTTAATCGTGCTAAACAGAGCAATCTCCTTTCACTTGGATGTCCTTATTGTCGGAGGGCTGGTTTTCATGCAACCGAAGGTGTCATCCGGTCGGCCAGGCTGATGGTCCTAGGGTTTTACTATTGTCTCTATCATTCTGCCACGAGTTTTCAGAGACTAGTCATGTCATCTGACCTTGACTGTCTGCTCATACAAGGCATGTCGTTTGTCTGGCCTTGCTGCTCCGCTCGGCTGTCTTCACTTGATCTATGGATCATATCTTTTTGACTTTGACCTCCACGTCAGTCGTTCTTCCTTACTTTGACTCATTTTTGGTATAGCCCCCTTTTCATCACCGTATCATAAGTCTTCCTCTCAAGTCAAGTCTAAGGAGGCTGCAAGTGTAACGACCCGCCTCCTACTGACTAGGCTGTGAGGCCGATCGTTACATTAATCTGTGCTAACTATTCCATGACCATCATTAAATCTAAGTGCGGAAGCTGTACTAATTAGAATTTTGCTAAACTATTATCATTTCCTGATTCTACATGTGTTAAGAGGTGTAATCTAACTATTCATGACCTATATTACATCCCCCAATGGTCAAGGAACTTAAATAAAGGTTTCTTGCTGATATCAGGCCTCCCAATCGATCCACGGATCGATTGGAATTGCTTGATCGATCCATTAATCGATCCAGGTGGCTACTGTATGCGGAAGTCAGGTTGGATCGATCCAGTGATCGATCCAGCACGCTACTGTGCTCGGGCCAATATTCTGGATCGATCGGCTGATCGATCCAGACTGGCCAATCGATCCAGTGATCGATCCCAGAGCCTTCTATTCGCGACAGAATTTGCTGGATCGATCGGCTGATCGATCCAGAAGCCTACTGTTCGCGGTACGAACTCCCCAATCGATCGGCTGATCGATTGAGAAGCCTCCAATCGATCGACCGATCAATTGGGGTTTCTGATTTCCTTACAGAAGTCTGATTTCAGCACTGTTTCGTGCCAAAATCACCCATACAAGTTCTAAAATGTCTGGAAAACATTCTATCATTACATAACTAAGGTTCTAAGCATGGTAGAGTGCATAATTTACTAGTTCATGGCATTTAAACATACTAAAGTGCGAAATATGGTAAAATGCTAAAAAGTTCCAATGATTTAAACAAAACTTGCTAGATCCCTAAGATCTTTATTCCAAGTTCCATCCACACACATCTTCATCACTGCATTGACCTCCAACCTCCACTAGTCCATCTTCCCTTTACCTTTATCTGCAGTATAAGGAAAATAGTATCTGTAAGCTTGAGAGCTTAGTAAGAAACCATCTAACTCACAAAACATGCATACGATGCAAATTATGTTTTTAAAACATGCTAATTGAAATACATACTGAATATGATAAGCATGGCATGGCATACAACACATAGAAGTAAAACTGATCATGACAATAAAGCTAATGATAAACTATCATGTTGTATCAACAGAAAACTAAACTGATATAAAAACTGAGCTAAGCTAATACTAATCTGATGCTAAAGCTGAACTGAACTCACATGACTAATTTGTGATGTTTGAAAACTATTTTCATAAGTAGATTAAAATAATAATCAAGCTGCTGTTTGGGCCCGGCAACTGTACTTTACTGTGCGCGTATCCCTAACTAGACCCGGGTTTGCAAGTCCCGAATTTAGTAGGGTTACTAGGTTAGCTGAACCTAGGGACGACTATGGGAGTCCAACCCAATGGATATCTAATCCAGTACAGTGCCACTGAGAAAGTAAAATACTGAACATACGCTAATAAATTCTTGTCTTGCTTTTACTAGGTTGTCTAAACCCAGAACTAAGTTATCTAAACCTAGAGGCGACTGTGGGAGCCCACCCATTAGACATCTGGTCCTGTAAAAGCTGGAGAAAGAATCAATAAGCTATGAAATGCTTCTATTGCATTTATCTAAGCCACTAAAATGCCTAAGTTGCATTTTTCTGTGCTAAACAATTTAAATTGAACACTTGGTATGCGCTAATTCACATCCTTTGTGTCGATAGTCTGCATATTACTAAACTAATACATGAAATTCACACGAGAGCTACTTATACTGTAGGCGAGGGGTTTCTTACCTCATGTTCTTAATTTCTTACGATTCTAATCGCTAGGTTTTCCGGAGGAGAGATCTCTTCAACGATCTCCTCGCATCTACGCGTTCTTCTCGCGGAGAGAAACGTCCTCGTGTCAGAGTCATCGCCGGAAGGTGTCCTTGAAGCCCTAGGAGAGGAACCCTAGGTTTGTTCTTGTGGTTGGCGCTGAGAGAAGGAGAGGGGAAAGGGGGCGGCGTGGCTAGGGTGAGAAGAAGGAAAAGTCACGTTAAAAATAAAACCTCACTTAATAATTCCCTATTTATATTAAGTGGTAATTTCGGCCCAACTCTAACTTAAATAAAATTGTTCCCCTTTCCTTTCAGCACGGCCTTGCTGGGTTCACTTGGTTACCATGGTTCTCCATAAGTCATAGGACCAAATAGGTCTCGGGTTCAATTCCCGCGTAGGCTATTTTACGGTTCTATTTGTTTTTGCTACTTCCACTGCTCTAAAAATTCTATAAAAATATCCTAACATTCCAGAAAAAATCATAGAATATTTCTAAAATAATTTTTGAGAATTTTCGGGCATTACAGCAAGTCTAACTGACTGGACAATTAGTATGTTCTGAAACTCTTCTTCTCGATCGGGTGTGCTAGGGTTTAGAGCCGCCGCTCGATTATGATGTGCAATCCTCCTACCTCTAGCAGTTCGTCAAGAGGTTGCCTTTTCTCCGACTGAAGTCGCTCGGCTATAATATTTACATTGTCCCAAGAAGCCACTCTCTTCTTGGTTGTGATGTTCTAGAGTTTAGAGCCACAACTCGGTTTTCACGTGTGCTTTAGACAACTTTGAACTTCTTTTCACTGCCCTTCCGATCGACTATTCATACTCCTCGGTGTCGCTCGGATCTATCGTGGACCACACTTAGCCATTTTTTTACTTCCTTCTAATCTCTGCTCTGATTGCTCACCTCCCCATAGTGTCTTTTAATTGCCACTGATGTCACCATAATTTCTCAAAAATCATTCAAATCTCTTGCCATTAATGCAAAGCACGCTTGACCATGCCCTATAATCATGTGCTTTCTCTCCTCATTAATGCCACCTGTGATCAAATGCCACGCATAGCCTTTCCCTGCCACCGCATGTGTGGTGTGACAGGTGACTGTTTAAATTAGATGCAACTACTACCTTTTCAAAATCAGCGGCCAAGATTAAACTTCTTTTTCCAAAGCCCTACATCGGACAACTTAGGGTAGCTGTCCTTGAGGTTTTTAAGCCCTTTGTCCTCCTTTCGATCCACTATGCATCTTCATCTTCTCATTTTCTGCCTTTGCTCATCGCCGACGATCCTTCTCCTGTATGCTCCTTCTTCTTTCCTTTTTATTTCATGGTTGTCTCTCCTTCCCCACCCCCGGCTATCCCCGGGTTGTGGTATACCTCCACTGAGTCCAAGTTTAACGGTGATAAGGTTAACCAAATGAAACTAACCTATCATTTTCCTAACGATTACCAAATCGTCATTCCTTCTGCCTACTATTGCCCTCATACGCTTCCAAATGACTTTCTTCCCTTATTTAAAGACTAGTTTTTGCAGGCTTACGCTTTCCCATCCATCTTTTTTTTAAAAAAAAATTTTGTAGATATTTTCACATTCCACTGCATAAATTAGTGCCTAATTCCTTTAGACTACTATGTAAGGTTATCGTATTATTCCGTCTATACGAGATTCCCCTAGTACCTCATGTGTTCCATTGCTTTTACTATCTGAGCCGAGCACTTTCCTTTTTCAAGCCTGAGTGGGTGTCGTTTATTTTGATAAAATGCCCACCTCAAATAAGCACTAGAAAGAGCACTACTTCTATGTTTGTCTCCTTGGCCGGACTGCCTTTCTGACCAGTTGACAAATACAATTGTCAAAGCCTCTTCCGCTCGGGAGATATCTGTTGGAACCCCAAGGTTGTTTTGGTGTGATCAACAAGTTAAGTTAGGTCCTGTATTGTTTTAACCTTGTGTCTAAGTGTGCAGGAGCTTAGGAGCACAGGTACTCGAGCGGAAGACGCAACTAGCGAGAAGGACGGCACGCGGTGCGTCCGAGGGATGAGGTGCTGCGGAAGAGTACCCCAGTGGATGAGAAGGAAGCGTGCGGTGGTTTCAAGCGACGAAAGCCAGAGCGGAAGATTGCTCGGGGAGCAAGAGACGCAGCTAACGAGAAGGTTGGCACGGGGTGCGACCGAGGGACGAAGACTGCTGATGAGTACGCTGGTGGACGAGAAGGAAACACGCAGCGATTCCAAGGGACAAGAAGCCGGAGTGGAAGGCTGCTCGAGAAGACTGGAAGTTGGGTTCGAGTGAGCCCTTTTCCGGATGACAGAGATCACCCAAGCGAGCGGATCCGGAGGAGAAGAACCGGACCGAGGCCGGACTGAACCAGAGAAGAGGTCCCAGATGAAAAAGTCAACATCTGTTGACTTTGGGCTCCGGGGCGCCCGGAGCAGTCCAGGGCGCCCGGAGCCCTCCGAGGCACCCGGAACCCTTCCGGGCGCCCGGACCAGACTTTTGACCAGGATCGAGATTTGACTCGATCTGATCATTGGGGAATAAAGTTTATCCCCCTCAGGGCGCCCGGAACCCTTCAAGGCACCCCGACCAAGGCTATAAAATATAGCCTTGGTCCAGAAGCTTTTTAACGAACTTTGAATTGTAATTCCAACACTTGTAAGCTTTAGTCTAGAGTTGAGCTTTTGTTTTCTGCGCTTCAACGCTGTACGAGGCTTCTCCGCCTGAAGGAGTTTTTAGCGAGCTTAATCTTCCTTGGATTAACAACCACATCGGTTGTAACCAAGTAAATCCTTGTGCCTCGCTTTTTCTTTATGCTTTTAATTTATCAAGTTACTTTACATATACAAGTGTTAGCTTAAAGAGTTCGAGGAAGGGTTATTTTATTTTTTATTTTACAGGTCTATCCAACAACCCCCTTCTAGCCGGTCGCAACGGTCCTACAAGTGGTATCAGAGCAAGGCGCTTCAGGAGGACTAACCGCCGATTGAAGCAACGAGATGGCTGGAGCTAACATCTCTCCACCAACATTCGAGGGGAAGTTCGCATTCTGGAAGCGACGAATGGAGTTTTACTTTAAAACTGATTTCAATATGTTATTAATAATGAAGTATGGTTTTGTAATGCCCAAAAGCAAAGAAGGAGAAGAACTAAAGGAGCATCAATGGACTGACAAGCAGCGTGACAAATTCATGGCAAACGGTAAGGCTGAATCCAGTCTTTTGAATGTGTTACCTGCTAGGGATCTCGACAGAGTCGGAACATACAAAAGCGCAAAAGAACTTTGGGAAAGGATCTTGAAACTCTACAAAGAACAAGTCAAGGCTGAATCCAATACCGATCCGTCATCTGAAGAGTCTGAAATCGAGATAAGTGCCACAACAACCTCAATAGTCGAATTTCATCCCGAAGCCACAGAAAGCTCATCCCAGATGAGCATCGATGAAGGGGGAGAGACTTCGGAAGAAAGCAACTCGACAGGGGGAGAATCAACAACTGACGAGGTAAGTCAGGTATGGACTCCAACTTCTGAACAAGTAGTTAAATCAATTAAAATGTCGCCAAAAGAATTTTACGAATTAAAAATTGAATCGTCGAAAGAATTTTTCGAATTAGAAAATCCTTTGATGAATAAATTTTGCAAAATACGAAATATTTTTTCGAACGAATTTTGTAAATTAGAGATATTATCAAAAAAGTTTTTTATATTAGAAAATCTATTATCAACATATTTGTTCAAATTAAAATTTATGTTATCAAAATATTTTTTCAAATTACAAAATATTTTGTCGAACAAATTTTGCAAATTGGAAATGTTGTCGAAAAACTTTATCAAATTAGAATTTAGATTATCAAAATATTATTGTGAAATAGAGATTAACATGATACAAATCTTTGCATGTTTAATCATGGTTGCTTTAAATCTGAAAAAGTGTGATTTAAAAAGCTATAATAAGTTAAAATGGAAATTTAAAACCTTCTGATAAAAGTATAAAAAAATGATGAAATAAAATTAAAAATAAATACATAGAATTTTTTTATTCTGTTCCAAAATTTTTTTTTGCATAAAGTTTTCTATTGAGAAAATTCTTAATTTGCATGACGAAAACTTAGAAATTTTTCAAAAGTTATTTTTAACTTAGAAATTTTCTCTGATATTTTGAGATTGCTTTTGTGAAAATTATTACAAAATTTTCAAAGTTCTCAAAATTTTCTAAAAGTTCTTAATGACTTAGAAATATTTTTAGAAATTCTCCTTGACTTAGAACTATCGTCCAGAAAATCAGTGAAATAGATCTTTATAAAGTTTCTAAGTGTCAACCCTTAAATTTTTCTTACAACCCCAATTTTTTTATGTAATCAAAGGGAGAGAAGAAAAAGTATAAGTCTAGGAGGAGATAGAAATTGAAAATTTAAAATTGGAATTTAATTTTTTTTCTATCTTGTTGCACGTGATTGCAATATTAAAATGTTTAATTTTCATATCTATTTTGTCCCTAGCTTAACTTGGGTTGATCACATCAAAAAGGGGGAGATTGTTGGAACCCCAAGGTTGTTTTAGTGTGATCAACAAGTTAAGTTAGATCATGTGTTGTTTTAACCTTGTGTCTAAGTGTGCAGGAGTTTAGGGGCACAGGTACTCGAGCGGAAGATGCAGCTAGCGAGAAGGACGGCATGCGGTGCGTCCGAGGGACGAGGTGCTACAGAAGAGTACCCCGGTGGATGAGAAGGAAGCGTGCGGTGGTTCCGAGGGACGAAAGCCGGAGCGGAAGATTGCTCGGGGAGCAAGAGACGCAGCTAGCGAGAAGGTCGGCATGGGGTGCGACCGAGGGACGAAGACTGTGGATGAGTATGCTGGTGGACGAGAAGGAAACACGCAGTGATTCCGAGGGGCGAGAAGCCGGAGCGGAAGGCTGCTCGAGAAGACCGGAAGTTGGGTTCGGGTGAGCCCTTTTCCGGATGGCAGATATCACCAAAGCGAGCGGATCCCGAGGAGAAGAACCGAACCGAGGCTGGACTGAACCAGAGAGGAGGTCCCGGACGAAAAAGTCAACATCTGTTGACTTTGGTCTCCGGGGCGCCCGGAGCAGTCCGGGGCACCCAAAACCCTTCCGGGCGCCCGGACCAGACTTTTGACCAGGATCGAGATTTGACTCGATCTGATCATTGGGGAATAAAGTTTATCCCCCCTAGGGCGCCCAGAACCCTTCAGGGCGCCCCGACCAAGGCTATAAATATAGCCTTGGTCCAGAAGCTTTTTAATGAACTCTGAATTGTAATTCCAACGCTTGTAAGCTTTAGTCTAGAGTTGAGCTTCTGTTTTCTGCGCTTCAACGCTGTACGAGGCTTCTCCGCCTGAAGGAGTTTTTAGTGAGCTTAATCTTCCTTGGATTAACAACCACATCGGTTGTAACCAAGTAAATCCTTGTGCCTCGCTTTTTCTTTATGCTTTTAATTTATCAGGTTACTTTACATATACAAGTGTTAGCTTAAAGAGTTCGAGGAAGGGTTGTTTTATTTTTTATTTTACAGGACTATCTAACAACCCCCTTCTAGCCGGCCGCAACGGTCCTACAATATCGAGGCCAGTTAACTTACCTCCAAGCATCAATGAGTCTGGCCAATCAGAAGTACCATATACACAGGCTTCTTTTGGAGAGAGTATTCTATGTGTTCGGGCTAAGCCTATCCGAACACGACTGCCCATCCCTCTTGGTACGTCTTTTTTCTTCCTGTCATCTTTGAATCTGATTGATTTTTCTCTTTTTCTTTTTTGCAGATCAAATCATGAATCGAGCATTGTTGAGCGACAAGTGTAAGCTTACCGATGCGGAGATCAACGCTAAAGCAGTGGCCGAATTGGAGAGTCACTGGCTGTTGTTGGTCGAGCATTCTAAAGAGCTGATCGGTGAAGCAAGGGAAAGTCGGGTGGCGACTAGCGATGCAGCGGCAAACACCGGCAAACTGCTGCCCGAGCGCCCTTCTATGGCACCGACCATGGTTCCGTCAGAGTCGGACACCTCTGGCAAGCCGCTCATCCAGCGCTATAAGAGGCACCGGGCGGAGTCTTCCTCCCACTCGTCAACTTTGACCTTGTAGGCCTCTGTTCCAAGAACAACTCCATCGTCTCCTTTTGAGCAAGGTGAGACTTCTTCCTCCACGATTCCTAAGAGGGAGGCCCTCCTACCGACTCCTCCTTCTTCCGATTGGACTCCCTCTTTGTTCAGGCTATCGGTCGGGACGATATGCACGCCGTCGATCGCCTATCTACCGCCCTCGATGATCAACACAGAAGCCCTCACTTTCATTATTCACTCTTCCTCAATGTCCAAGTCCAAGTGTAAGGCCACCTTCGAGCCTTCATATCTGAGCAGCCGTAGGAATATCAAGGCATTCCGTCGCTCGCCGATCGATGAATGGTGTTGTCCAGATGATGTCGAGTCGCGCTCCCCAAAGTACCAAATTACAATCCAAGATCCCCTAGTGTAGACTTGGGCAGACGCTAGGGCCAGAGTGGTGACCATTCTACTCGGGGAGCTCGCTGACGGTTTCACTCAGAAATCAACTGGGGGCAGTTTAACGAAATCATTTCTTTTCTTTTCCCGACCGACACTAACTAGATTTTTTTTACTGCAGTTCTGGGTGGAGAGTCTGACTATCTGCTAGAGGCTGACGTTCCTGGAGCACGAAAACTAGCAGCTGTGAGTCTCGGTTGAGCAAACAAATATCTCATAGGCTTGGGTCGAGCAGTTAACCGCAGAGTTGACCCAACTCAAAAAGGACTTAGACAGAAGCTCTGAGCAGTTGCTGGGGTTTGAGCAGGCGCTCATGGTGTGGATAAGAATAAAAATCATGATCAGGTCCTCCAACTTGATCAGCTAACCAAGCAGACTCACCATTTTGAGTCAAAGATAAATTCTACCAATGCGAGAAAACTCCGAGCCATTGAAGACCTGGACATCAAAAACAAGCAGGCTCGAGTCTTGGCAAAGAAGTTTGAAGAGGCAGAAGCTTCGTTAGCGACAGAATAGGTTAGCCAAACTATGAAGCATGCGACAAACGAGTTCCAGCTCTAGGAGTATAGACGAATAATGATGCCGAGCTGGCTGCACTGAAGGCCGAGTTGGAGGCGTCCAAGACTGAATTTAACAAGTTCAAGGAGAAGGAGCTCGATCGGCTGGAATCTTTCAAGATGAAGTACCTTCACTCCCCAGATTTCAACGAAATGTTTACCAACCAGACTCTTCGTCTCTTTAACTACAGTATTGATGGAACCTTCCAACAACTAAAGGATGGCGACTATCACTCCTCTGAGCCGTCGAACAAAATTATAAAAAGCGAGAAGATCTTGGATTCACTCCCAGACGATGTGCTTGACTAACTTACCTAGTTTT
Organism: Zingiber officinale; assembly: GCF_018446385.1. Taxonomy (NCBI): domain Eukaryota; kingdom Viridiplantae; phylum Streptophyta; class Magnoliopsida; order Zingiberales; family Zingiberaceae; genus Zingiber; species Zingiber officinale. The sequence continues at coordinate 108,572,915 of NC_055999.1, read as the reverse complement.
TATAAGTTTGGCAGCAACCTCTCATACACGCCCAAGGTACCCTATAAAAAAATCTAAGTATGAATCCATGCACGCTCGTTCAACCCTTTTTGAGTTCTCTAGTCTGGAGTATTGTGATCTTTTATCTTATCCTTAGTGTAGTAGACTTGGTTTTTTGTTCGTGTAATAGGTGTAATGAAAGTTAAACTTCACTTATAACACGGTCGATCGGCACGTGCGTCTTGAGCACTTAGTGTGAGTGTTTTACTTGCTTATAACTTGGCTGAACGGCTCAAGATTCTAGAGGCGTGAGAGTTTTACTCACTTATAACTCATTTGCGTGTGTCGAGAGTCTTTGACACTTAGTTGCGATGACTTTGCTTGCTTATAACTTGGCCAAATGGCTCAAGAGTCTGGAGGTGTGAGAGCTTAACTCACTTATAACTCGTTTGAATAGATCAAGAGTCTTAGACATTTAGCGTGAGGGCTTTGCTTGCTTATAACTTAGTCGAACGACTTAAGAGTTTAGAGGTGTGAGAACTTAGCTCACTTATAACTCGCCCAAACGGGTCGAGAGACTTAAACACTTAGGTGAGAGGACTTTGCTCGCTTATAACTTGACCAAACGGCTCAAGAGTCTAAAGGCGTGAGAGCTTAGTGTTGGTTGCTACTCAGAAAACCTATAGGTTCCACTGTACAAAAATTTTGTACAAAGGTCTGAACTTTTTCCTAGCTACCATGTGTTATTTTAAATTAAATTTTGGATCGCCTGCGGAACTTAACACGTTTGATCCAAAACTTAATCTATTTGTTCTTTTAGGTTTTGACTTGGATCTCCTGCGGAACTTAACACGTTCGACCCAAGTCTCCTTAAGTTATTAATTCCATTAAATATTAATTTCCATAATTGGTTCCCAGTACTGACGTGGCGAGGCACATGACCTTCTTGGATATGGGAGCAACCACCACCGACTAGACAAAACCTTTTATAGAAAGCTAATATTTAATTTCCTAAAATAACTTTAGGTTAACCGAAAAGAACAATCAAATCACAAGAAAAAATAAAACAAAAGAACACATCATAAAAAACCATATTCGAAATACTAGAATCGTAAGCCTCTTGTATTTGGTATTATTTCCATAAATAACTAGTATGATGCGGAAAGAAAAATTACTAGTTATACCTTGTAGAAAAACCTCTTGATCTTCTACCGTATTCCTCTTCTAACCTCGGACGTTGTGTGGGCAACGATCGTCCGAGATGAGAAACCACCAACCACCTTCTTCTCCTCCTAGCTAGGTTCGGCAACAAAAATAAAGCTTCACCAAGGAAGAAGAAAAACACCAACCAAGCTCCAAGAGATGCAAGCTTTCTCTCCTTCTTCTTCTTCTTCTCCAAGTAGTATCCAACCTCCACAAGAGCTCCAAGCAATAGAGAATTTCGGCCACCACAAAAAGGAAGAAAGGGAGAAGATGTTGGCCGGCCACACCAAAGAATAGGAGAGAGAGAATAATAGAGGTTGTGTCTCATGAAGGCACCCTCACCCCTTCTTTTATATTCCTTGGCCTAGGCAAATTAGGAAATTTAATTACAATAAAATTTCCTTAATTTCCGTGACATGATTTAATTGAGAAAAATAAAATAAAATTTCCCAATTTAATTATATTGGCCGGCCACATCAAGGGGAAACAATTTAGACAAGTTTTAATCAACAAATTAAAACTTCCTAATTTGTTTCTGGAAATTTTAAAAAATAAAATTTCTCTTCAAAAATCTCTTCATGGTTGATAAAAGGAAATTTCTATAATTTTAATTTTACAACATGTGAATAATTTTTACAGAGAAAATAAAATATCTCACCAATTTACAAATAAGGAAAGAGATCTAATCTCTTTCTTTAATCTTTTGTAGATCTTTTATAAGAGAGATATTTTAATTTTAATTCTCTTTAATAAATTATTTCTTCCACATAATAAAAATTAAAATTAAAATTCCTTTTTAATTTAATTTGGCCGGCCCCCACTAGCTTGGGTTCAAGCTAGGGTCGGCCACCCAATCTTATATCTAGGCCGGCCCTAGCTTGGTTCCCAAGCTAGCTTGGCCGGCCCCCTATTGGTGGGTATAGAAGGTGGGTATAGGTGGGTATAGTACTCTATAAATAAGAGGCTACGATAGGGACCGAGAGGAGGAATTGGTTTTGGTCTCCCGATAAAATTAAGCATCCCGTGTTCGTCCCGAACACACAACTTAATTTTATCAATAATAATTCATTCCACTAGAGAACTATTATTGAACTACCGCACCAATCCCAAATTACATTTTTGGGCTCCTTCTTATTATGAGTGTGTTAGTCTCCCTGTGTTTAAGATGTCGAATGCCCACTAATTAAGTGAGTTACTGACAACTCATTTAATTAATATCTAAGTCCAAGAGTAGTACCACTCAACCTTATCGTCATGTCGGACTAAGTCCACCTGCAGGGTTTAACATGACAATCCTTATGAGCTCCTCTTGGGGACATTATCAACCTAGTATCTCTAGGACACAGTTTCCTTCTATAATCAACAACACACACTATAAGTGATATCATTTCCCAACTTATCGGGCTTATTGATTCATCGAACTAAATCTCACCCATTGATAAATTAAAGAAATAAATATCAAATATATGTGCTTGTTATTATATTAGGATTAAGAGCACACACTTCCATAATAACTGAGGTCTTTGTTCTTTTATAAAGTCAGTATAAAAGAAATGACCTCAAATGGTCCTACTCAATACACTCTGAGTGTACTAGTGTAATTATATAGTCAAAATAAACTAATACCTAATTACATTACGACCTTCTAATGGTTTGTTCCTTTCCATTTTGGTCGTGAGCTACTGTTTATAATTTATAAGGTACTGATAACATCATCTTCTGCATGTGACACCACATACTATGTTATCTACAATATAAATTAAATGAACAACTACAAACAAATGTAGACAATTTGACCAAATGTGATTCTTTATTCATAATGAATGTTTACAAAGCTTAGGCTTTCAGTATACACTCCAACAATCTCCCACTTATACTAATGACTAAGCTGTTATATCTTCTACCATACGTCTGATTCTCATTCCCTCCACATGCCGATCGAAAGCTTTCGCCGGAAGGGCCTTTGTGAAAGGATCTGCTAGGTTATCCGCTGATGCAATCTTGGCGATGACAACTTCTCCTCGCTTCACGATATCTCGTATCAGGTGGTACTTGTGCTCTATATGTTTACTTGCCTTATGAGCTCGTGGTTCCTTCGAGTTTGCAACTGCACCACTATTATCACAATAAATTGTGATGATTTTGGGCAAACCAGGAATCACATCCAAGTCCATTAGAAAGTTCCTGAGCCATACTGCTTCTTTAGCTGCCTCAGAGGCTGCTACATACTCAGCTTCCATGGTTGAGTCCGATACGCATTTCTGCTTAACACTCCTCCATGAAATGGCTCCACCTCTTAAAGTAAACACATAGCCTGATGTAGACTTACTGTTATCCCTATATGATTGGAAATCTGAATCCGTGTAACCCACAGGGAGCAAATCATCTGCTTGATAAACTAGCATATAATCTCTAGTCCTTCTCAGGTACTTTAATATATGCTTTACCGCAGTCCAATGTCCTTGTCCAGGGTTACTCTGATATCTGCTAACCATGCCCACGGTAAAACAGATATCAGGTCTCGTACATAGCATTGCATACATTAGGCTTCCTACAGCCGAGGCATAAGGAACTGCTTTCATGTCCTCTATCTCTTTTGATGTCTTCGGAGACATCTCTTTAGATAGAGCTATTCCATGCCTAAAAGGTAAGAAACCTTTCTTGGAATCCTGCATGCTAAAACGAGCAAGGATTGTATCTATATATGAAGCTTGGGACAGACACAACATTCTTTTCTTACGATCCCTTATAACTTTGATCCCGAGAATGTGTGCACAATCTCCTAAGTCCTTCATATCAAATTGTTTGGACAACCATACCCTTACATCCGATAATACCTTGACATTGTTGCCAATTAACAAAATATCATCTACGTATAGTACAAGAAATACCACCACGTTTCCGTTACACTTCTTGTATACACAAGACTCATCCGGACACTGAATAAATCCATATGATTGGATTACTTCATTAAACTGGATGTTCCAGGATCTTGAAGCTTGGTTTAGTCCATAAATGGGCCGATTGAGCTTGCACACTAGATGCTCTTTGCCTTTTCCAATAAATCCCTCTGGTTGCTTCATATGGATGTTTTCTTCAAGACTTTCGTTAAGGAAAGCTGTCTTGACATCCATTTGCCAAATCTCATAATCCATATGAGCAGAATGGATAAGAGTATCCGGATAGACTTAAGCATGACTACCGTGAAAAGGTTTCCTCATAATCGATTCCCTCTTTCGAGTGTACCCTTCGCAACAAGCCTAGCTTTGAAGGTTTCTACCTTCCCGCCCTCTTTTCCTTTTGTAGATCCACTTGCATCCAACGGCTTTTACACCATCGGTGGTTCTACAAGCTCCTGGACCTTATTAGAGTACATAGACTCTATTTCGAATTCATTGCCTTTTGCCAAGATCTGCGATCTATATCTTGGAGTGCTTCTTCATATGTTCAGGATCAGGTTCATGTTTCCCGGATCAAGTCCAAGACTCTCCCAAAACATGAATCTTTCAGTTGCTTTACAACCCTCCCACTACGACGAGGCACCGTGGTTGTGTATCATATGTGACACATGTTGCTCTTGTGGTACTTCATCTTGTCTTGTTTACTCAAGTAGACGTGTCCTCTTTAAGTTCTTCTAAAACAACTTTGCTACTGGGCTTGTGATCCATTATATAGTCTTCTTCTAAAAACTGGGCATTGGTGCTAACAATGACTTTCTGGTCTTTAGGACTATAAAATAAACCACCTTTCGTTCCTTTGGGATATCCTACAAACACGCGAACTTCTGTACGAGATTCTAACTTATCAGCATCTGGTTTCAGCACATGTGCTGGAATACCCCAAATCTGAATATGTCTTAGACTGGGTTTTCGCCCATTCCACAATTCTACGGGAGTAGAAGAAACTGATTTAGAAGGTACTAAGTTCAGAACGTATACTGCTGTTTCCAGAGCATATCCCCAAAATGAATTTGGTAATTCTGAATAACTCATCATCGATCTAACCATCTCCATAAGAGTCATGTTCCTTTGTTCTGCTACACCATTCTGTTGGGGTGTCCCAGGTGCAGACAATTGGGATTGAATCCCGGCCTCTGATAAGTAATTCCTAAACTCTCCTAAGAGGTATTTGCCACCACGATCAGACCGTAGTGTCTTGATACTTTTACCTAGTCGTTTCTCCACATCAACACTACAACAAAAACCCTCATAGACATCGGTGGAACAACAACAATTTTAAGCAAAAACCGATGTCTTTGAGTATTTTACACCAGTTTTTCCAAAAATCGGTGTCTATGAGTGCAGATTTTCGCTCATAGACATCGGTTTTTTAGGCGATGTCTATGAGCGCCTTTTTTTTGGTTAATAGACACCGATTTTAACAGCGGTTTTTAAAACCCGGTGTTAATGAACCAAAATAAAATATTTTAATATTCCCACCAGCCAAAATTTGCAACACCGTGAAGTTCCCTCCAAACCTAAACCTATATCGCACCCCTTCCTCCGACCATCTCTCTCAGCATAAACCTAAACCTAAACCTCCGACTATCTCTCTCAACCTCATCTCCCTCTTCCCCTTCCCCTTCCTAGATCGATGCCCCTTCCTCTCCCGATTAGGATCAACACACTACGTCCTTGCTTCCTCTCTCCGTCTCTGTGTCCGTCTCCGGTCGTCGGGCTACCCCTTCAATTTTGTCGTCTCCCCTCCAGATCCCCCTCAGCAACGATCTAGTCTCGAGATCCAGTTCTTAAATTCTTGGTCAGAAGAAGCTTCTATAGATCCGGCTTCGGATTCGAGCCCTAGATCTGTTTTCCGGTGTGCACCGCCTCTTCCTCTATTTTGATTTGCGTTTGTCTGCTATGTTTTTGATCTGGCAGATAAGCTAACCAAATTTGAGACGAAGAACAACCGGGTGAAGAGTGTGAGCTTCCACAGCAAATGTCCTTGGGTCCTTGCCAGCCTTCACAGTGGCGGTGAGCTATATCCCGAGGAAGAAGACTACTTCTAGGACAGCTTCGCCGAGCTCAACCCCAAGAAATCATGGGCCAAGAAGCTCAAGGAGGCCACTCTCAGCCTCAAAGTCAAAGCTTCCAGATCTTATTTCAAATCCCTGTTCCACAGATCTCGACCACAAATGACAAATTGGAAGGCCCAAAAACCTCGAGACGCCATCAAAATCCAAACATGGCGGAAGACGAGAGCTGGAGCAAGTCCTCCACCGCTTCTTCCAAGTTGTCGTCCTTCTCCAGCGAGTTCAGCGGCGGTAAGTCCATGCTGAGGTGGAGCAGCAGCACGAGCTATGATGCGGAGACCTCGATCCAAGGGGCGATCGCCTACTGTAAGAAGAGTAGTCAACGTGCGGTTGACTCCGGTCACTCCGCTGCCAGGAAGAGCGGAGTACTCACGGGATTCTACAATTTTTGTCTTCTTCTCGTCCTCCATCTCGTGCCTCCCTCGACTCTCAAAGCACTCAATCCTTAGTTCCCCACGCAACCACTCTTCTTCCACTTCTGTGCACATCTATGGAGGAAGGCAAAGACGTGGAGCACTCCAGAGCAACAGCCAGCTCCGTAATGCCATTGCCTAAATCTCCATCCACACAGTATGAAGAGAATGGGAGAGAGGAGGAGGGCTTCCACAACGCTTTGCTGGTCTTACAACATCTCTATTTTTTTTCCTGCTAAATTAATTGTTTCTGCTACTAATATCTCATTGCAGGAGCTGAAAGACCTGCGGTCTCAGCTTCACCATGCGGCAGAACATTGTGAGCGTGCATTTTCCTCAGCCCAGCAGAAGAAGATGTGAGCTGTTAATTTCTTCTTCCTTTCCTTTCCTTTCTTTTCTTTTCTTTTCCCTGCATCAACAAACAATTTTGGGAGGTTGATGTGCATTAGCATAAAATTAGGATTTTGGAGGGGACAAAGAGCTACATATGTGAAGCAGTTGTGGCAATAGTCGACCATTTAGGAACTGTCTCATCCAAACTCGAGCAGAGTCTCCTTGCAAATGCTGTGGTTAAGCAGACTGAACAAGGAATTGGTTGCTTGAAGTAGGTGAAGAAGTTTCTTCAAAGGCAGATACATTCAGTATATGCCCTAAAATTTGGTATGTCATAATTTAAATATTGTTTTGATTGAGTTGAATTGTTATGCTGCCATATAAGTTGTATGGCATTTTTTTTCCTTTGGCATGGTCTGGCAACATCACGTACTCCCAACTTATTGATAAACTAATGAAGAAATGGATGATATGTGAATTTCCAAGTCTTATTTGGAGATACATACTTGGTGACCAGGTAAATACTCACAATTAGATATTGGTATGACCAGTAGTAATGAAGCATCACTTTTCTGGCTAGATTGGTTTGACCGAATTCTTTCCACGATGGCATTAGAAATTTAAGATATGCAGTTATGAGGTCAACTCAGCTTTCCTAAGCTTTTCTGAGGTTAGCTAAAGTTGCAGTACTAACAAAGCCTTGCATCTTTACTAGTGGGAAAGAAATTGCTCCACTAAGTCCTTATTGTGTGTCTGACAAGCAATTCAGATTGTTTTGACACATTTCAGAGATCTACATAAGCAATAATATTTTGTTACAAGACATAATATCTCAAATAATGAACGATTGGTAATAGAAACACTAGTAATATTAACACAAATGCATGAACATGATGTTGCTATTTTCAGTACTGATTGTAATACTGAGCCATCTGTAATTTTTTTTACAGAAGCAACTAGCATTTACAATTGGCCAAGTTATATTCTCATCAGAATTTGTTAATTTGCCAACTAGCTTTGCGTGCTGCAATAGTTTGAGTTTGGTTTGTGGTTCATGATGTAATCGGCGATCTCTTCCAATTAAGATAAGACATTGGGATAGTTACTCATATTGGTTGACTTTAGATTTTTGAGTTGACTGTAGTATTTTATAAATCACTTCAATTGTCAAGGTCATTTAGAATAGTTCTGACAAGGTCTTCACTATTATGTGCCTTCATATTGTTTGCTCTGAGTTAAAGATAGTTCTGACAAGGTCAGATGTGTAGATGCGGAGGATGTTGGCATTTACCATAGTGGCACAAGTTGGTGTTGTCCTAGATCAAATAATTCGGGGGAACTATTGACTAACACCATCAAACATATTTAAATTGATTATAATTGAATTATAATATGCTTCATTTCTGTGTTACTAGTATGTTCCAATTTACCTCTAGAAGTTTGTGAACTTCATAGAAAAATTGATTTTACATATGACTAGATTCAGAATTTAGAAATTCTGTAGATTTTTTTTTAAAAAAAAATGGTTAGGTGTCACTTTTTTTTTCCCTGAAACCGACTTATGTATTTCTCCATGTTGGATAATATAAACCTTAAGAGTTGCATATTATGTATATCTTTTAGTAGGCCTCAAGTGAGATGGAATGAAGACAACTTGTATGAAATTGAAGCCAATAAACCAGTGAGGCAGAAAATAACTGAACCTAAAACACCTTATCATCCTATGGTTGAGGCTGATGGTAAGTCCGCAAATGTTAATTTATTCAAACAACTTGCACTTTGATCTAATATCTATTTAACAAGTTAAAGAGGGAATAAATAACTTTCAGATGCTTAAAACTCATTCATTGGTAATGCAGGTTGTTTATCGCCAAGAAGAACTTCGCAGGTCCAAATCATCCTCATCTTCTACTGCTTGCTGATTTTTTCCCCCTTTGATGAAGTGTCTTCTTTCTAATTACATGGCTCCAGAAGTTTTAAAACGAAATTATGGACCAGAAATTGATATATGGAGTGCTGGAGTTATACTCTATATCTTACTGTGTGGAGTTCCACCATTTTGGGCTGGTAAGCTTTCTATCAATAAATCCATTTTGCACACTTCATTATTTGTTCTACCACTTTCTACAAATAAGTTACTTATTATCTACTTGTGATAATGGAACCTATTATCTACTTTCTTGATAATGGAGTTCCACTTTCTTGATAATTTCCTATTTTAATCCATCTTACCTGTTTGTAAATGACATGTTAGTAACCCTGCAAAATATTAGTCTTCAAGATGCATTGCCTCTTCTCATTACATTTTAGTTCAAAATGCATGGTTTTTTTTTGCTTGATTTAAAGTTCAAGATGCACGGAACTTTTCTCCCCGAGAAAGCAGAGTGAAATTTTCATTATATTGCTATGCTGAATTATTAGTTAACTGTGGTACATGTTTGATGGAAAAGGAGATGTAATGGAGACTTAAGTCACTAATCAGCTGTAAGATTCTGGAGATCAGTATAGTAATGACAACTTCTCAGTTGGCATGCTTTGGAAGTTAAAGAGCGGATCTGCCTTGGCACAGTGCTCTTGTGGAGCTCTTTTGCGCTAGTTAAAGTTAAAATTCTAGTATGGTTAATACTTAGAGATAAGCTGAACATAATGTCAAACTTGAGGAAGCATGGACTTTTTGGATTTTTCGTGTCCCTTATGTGCTGGAGGAGTGGAGGAAACAAGCAGATATTTTTTTGATTGTGTATTATCTGTGTGATTGGATGATAGCATCTATGCTTGGGTTCTTTATTGATTGGGATGGTAAATTTAAAAAGGAAAAATGGATGGATGCCTGCAGGACTCTCACAGGTAAAAAGCTTTGAATCTTCAATACAATCACTAAAAGCCTCACTGTATCGAATCTGGCTTGTTTTCTACCTAGTTATTTTCTAAGATGTGCAGCCAAATCTTGAGTATTTGGTGTGCTCTTGGGAGACCTATTATGCATATGGAGGACTAGAGCACCAAGGTCTGCTTTACCTGCATTCATATTACTCTCAAGATAATGGAACCTATTATCTACTTGTTTATTTCTTCACTTTGATTATCATTTGTCATTGGACTGTTAATCTCTTTTTGATTTTGTGGATAACTTTGCTGCAAACTATGCTCTGAAGAGAGTTTATCATGTCAACTATGCATTGGAGATATCTGGACGCAGGAAACCTTGTTGGCATCTATTATGAACAAAGTCAACTTGACATGGCAATTCTGCATTACAAGCAAGCTATCAACTGTGATTCTACCTTTATTGAAGCTTACAATTATCTGGTAAGTTGATAATGGTCTAATATGTCAAAATGTGGTATCCTTCTTGATGGTGAGCCAGGTTAGTTAATGATCGACTTTCTTGCACATTAAAAGGGGAATGCTCTCAAAGACGCTGGACATTATAGGGTGACTTTTTAATTTGGATATTTTTATTCTCTTAAGTTTTTTTTCCTTGTTGAATAACTTCATTTTAATAATTTTTCCCAAGTCATCCTTTGCTTTACAACCTAACCATCCACAAGCATTGTCAAGCCTTGACAACATATACATGGATTGGTAAGCTTTAGAAATGTTTGATGACAACTGTGCGGATACTTTATTTTTGTTTCTTAATGAAACTTCTCTTCATGCATGAAGTACATAGAATATCATTGATAAAGCTGCAGGTTGTCAAAAAAGACTATCGGTAATTAGGAAGCTAATTTCAAAATTTTCACATTTGCATACTTCACTGGTGAGCTGATCATATCAATATTTCCTAGTTGTCAAAGCAATATTCACAAATTACAATTACAATTGAAATTGCTAGGGTTGTAAATGAGCTACACCGATGTTCAAGCTTGTTTATTAGAAAACAAACTAGTGTATTGTCGAACCAACCCCAAGATGTTACTGAGAGCAACTAGAGAAAACATTTTACTTGATCCAATAACTGAGACTTGTATCAATTACTCAATTTTCACATTTTCTAGATAATTTAAACTTTAAAATAACAACATACACAAATACTATCAGAAATATATAAATGTATTATATTCTACATACATTTAAATAGCAAAACTAAAGAAAAAGGATCATAAACAAACCTTAGAGAAAGCCAGACTACTAGCTTTAAAGCATGCCCATTTATGTTATTGAACTTACAACAAATGTTCAAGCATTTAAGCTTGTTTATTTTATATATGTTTTTTTTTCATGCTGAATGAACACAAATGAACACTTGTCAGGCTGAGTATCTAGCTTGTTCACAAACATTCTGTTCATTTACAGCCTTGAAAATTGCTTTAACATGTGAATATATTTCCTTGAAGATATTAGCTAAGTTACTTGTTAGTGGACAGTGGACACTGTCAGTTAGCATTTCTCAGCAATATTGACATGTGATTACAGCCATGCTACATTCTGCTAAAAATACATATCACGTTACATGTTTTTTACACTACCACGGGGCCGAATTTCATTATAAAGTTGACTTAGTATAGATGATTCATTTAAGATGTAATCTAATGATTGATTTTATAGTAGATGAAAAGATAATCCACTATAAAGTTTATCTGTAAATATATTCTATGTAAACATAAAACAAAAGATATCCAATGATCTTCTTCTCTGCATCTCAAGAAGTTCTAACAATAGCAACTAGGGGGCTTAGAAATCACAATGAAGTTCTTCTGGTTGGTAGCAGAAATCACAGAAAATAGGGGGCTTAGTGCAAGATATTCAGGATACCAAGATGACATCAGAGGTAGTACAATAAATAGTAGATCTCTTCATCAGAGGTAGCTTTGTTCTTCTATGCTTCCTTCACTGGATTTGTTGTGTAGTCATATTTCTTTGTTCAACCATTATTATGCCTAGTAATTTGCTGTATGATGCTGTCGGTATTCTATTTTAAAAACTCAGTATTCTATTTTATTTGATACATGTACACATTTGTTTTAGTTATTTGACATATGGTGGATTTATGTATTTTTACAGTTTACAAATCTCAAGTACTCCAGAGTTGAAATTGACGAAGTGCGGTTCGAGTGGGCTGGATGCATGCTAGATTACATTTGAAGTGCGGTTCTACCTTGATGTGTTAAAAGAATGTTCTACCTTGATTTTGATATCTATTAGCTAGCTTTTGATGTAAAAAGAATGTTTGGGTATTTTATGGATATTGTTGTAAGAAAATTATTTATATAATTTGTGAATATTTGTGTATTTTATGGATATTATTGAATGAAGAATATTTGTACAATTTGTGAATATTTATGTATTTTTTTTTTGTTATTGTCGGTTTTAAAATCAAATCTGTGCTGTTAAAAAATATACATATTACATCGGTTTTCCACCGATGTAAAACCGGTGTTATAAAGTAATATTACATCGGTCATTTACCGCTGCCAAAACTGGTGTTATTAACATACAATATTACATCGGTTTTACACCGTTGATGAAACAGTGTCGTTAAGTGATACTACACCGGTTAATAATCGATTCGAAGACCGGTGTCGTTAAGTGATACTACACCGGTTTTAACCCGATGTCTAAAATGGCAGACTTTTAACATCGGCTTCATAGACATCGGTCGAAAATCAAATAGACACCGGTGGAAAATCGATGTCTATGAAGGTTTTTGTTGTAGTGCAACCTTGTATTCTTTGAACTTATCAAAGCAGTCGGACTTGTGGCGCATTAGGTAAATGTATCCGTATCTTGAATAATCGTCTATAAAAGAGACAAAATATTCAAAACCACCTCTTGCTTGGACAGACATAGGACCACACAAATCAGAATGAACCAATTCTAACACTTCTTTGGCTCTATACCCCTTGGCCTTGAACGACCTCTTGGTCATTTTACCTTCTAAGCAAGATTCACAAGTTGAAAAATTTTCCAACTCTAATGAACTCAAAAGTCCATCGGCTATAAGCCTCTGAATCCTACTTAAGTTAATATGACCAAGCCTTATATGCCAAAGATATGCTTGGTTCATTTCCGAAGGTTCTTTTCTCTTATTAGAATTAGAAGATGAGTTATAAATTTCCATGTTTTGCTTTGTGGAAGAAATTGGATTTAAAGCATACAAATTGCCAACAAATGCACCAGAACAGATAATCACTTTATTTCTTTTAATAACTACATCGTTACCAAAGGAAACTGAATATCCATCTAAAAATAGTTTAGAAACTGAAATTAAATTCTTTCTAAAACTGGGTACATAAAGACAATTTCTTAAAATCAAATTTCTATTTCTACTAAAAGATAAGTAGACGTCTCCCACTGCAACAGCTGCCACCTTAGTAGCATTGCCCATGTAGACGGTAATCTCTCCTTCAGATAGTCGTCGGGTTTCCTGGAACTCCTGCAGAGAATTACAGACATGATTAGTGGCTCCCGTATCTACACACCAGGTGCTGGTAGATAACACCGCTAAACATATTTCAACAACTAGAGCATGAGATATACCTTTGTTTTGGTTCCTACGAGGACAGCCCGCCTTCCAATGTCCTGCCTGCTTGCAGATGAAGCATTTGCCCTTCGGCTTCTTCACTCCGGCTTTAAATCCCGTACTCTGAGATTTATTCACTTTCTTTGCTGAACCAGCTTGTTTCTTCTTCTTCTTTCTGTTGGTGCAACCTTAGGTCAAGGTTGACCTGGTTGACCCGACTCGAGTTGACGTGACTCGAGTTGTATTTTGATGTTTGACTTGGGAAGATTGTCGGTGCAACCTTAGGTCAAGGTTGACCTAGTTGTGTTGCATGTTGATGTTTGACACTCGTGAGAGAGTTCTATTCTTGATGTGGGACAAGAATAGATGTTTGGGAGATTGTTGGTGCAACCATAGGTCAAGGTTGACCTGGTTGACCTAATTCGGGAAAAAGTCCAAGCAGGGAGCTTGGCACTGGAAAAGTCCAAGTATGGAGACTTGGCACTGGAAAAGTCCAAGCAGGGAGCTTGGCACGCGAAAAGTCCAAGTATGGAGACTTGGTACTGGAAAAGTCCAAGCAGGGAGCTTGGCACGAGGGAAAGTCCTAACTGGGATGTTAGGCGGTTGGAAAGTCCCGTGAGTGAAGCCAGGGAGAAAGTCCTAACTGGATGTTAGGCAGGTGAAAGTCCCGTGAGTGAAACCAGGGGGAAAGTCCTAAGCGGGATGTTAGGCGAGGGGAAAGTCCTAACGGGATGTTAGGCGGTTGGAAAGTCCGTGAGTGAAACCACGCAAGGGAAAATCCGGATGGATCGGGGATGATCGGGTGTTGAAAAGTCTAAGTGGGTCAAAGGGATTGACCGACACTTGGTGACTAGCCGGTCAAGGGAGTGACCGGATGCTAGGCATGATGTACCAACAGTCAAGGTTGACCGGATGTTGGTGTAAGCCTTAGGTTTAGGGTTGAAAAGTTTGGATCGGGCTGCGACCGATCCAATGATACATGGCTCATCCGATCGGCGTGACCGATCGCTGATCGATCAAGATGCTATCGATGGTTATCTCGATCGGTCGGAGACCGATCCGGCGAGATCGGCGGCCGGAGAAAGAAGCCCGATCGGTCCGTAGACCGATCAGAGTTCTGATCGTGGACCGATCAGAGCCGATCGGGAGACATCATTCTGATCGGTCCATGGACCGATCAGGGACGGAATGAAGCATAGGCTTCTCCCGATTGGTCCGCATCGATCAGATGTTGCCTGATCGGTCCACGCATCGATCAGTTCTAGCTGACGCAACGGCCAGTTTCTTCGCTTTCTTCTTCGCAGATGAGAGCTTCTACAGGGATACTTCTTCTTCTACTTCTTCCTGCTTCTAGCTTGCTGCTGCTTGCGATCTGAGCTTTGTTGAGCTCTCCCCAGTAAGCTTCGTGTGAGCTTCCAGTCGACGGTCAGCTGCTGCTGTTGTCCGAGAAGTTGTTGCTTCACAGGCAGTCGACGAGAAGGCGAGTTAGTGTTTATACATTGTTCTTGTCTTTCTACTTGTATTCCTTGTATTCTAGTCTGTTGTTGCAAACGTTTGTGGCGAGGTTTCTCCACCCACAAGGAGTATATTGTATTAGCCGGTTTTCCGGGGGCTCATCCACCGACGGATTGATAGGGCTCGTCCACCTCACGGACACGCCGAGGAGTAGGAGTTCATCTCCGAACCTCGTTACATCCTTGCGTTTGAGGTTTGCTTTCTTCTTCTTAGTTTCTTCCTTGTATTTCCGCTGCAACTAACCTAATCGTAGGAAGAAACGCGATCGAATTGGGGTCGGCTATTCACACCCCCTCTCTAGCCGTACGAAGAGATCCTAACAAGTGGTATCAGAGCGAGGCCGCTCTTCGACGGATCAACACCCGGGGGAGCACGGGCTAGAGATGGATCTCTATGGAGAAGATATCACGATTCAACCCTTCTACGAGTCTCACGACAACTTCACGTATTGGAGGGTAAGGATGATGTATTTTCTTAGGACTAATATGTTAAATTGGTTTTGTGTACAAGAAGGGTTTTCCCCTCCGATGGATGAGGAAGGAAAACCTATCAAGAAGAAGGAGTGGACGAAAGAGCAAATCCGACAATCCGAAATCAATGACGAGGTAATAAAAATTATTGAATTTGCGTTACCTAATAATGTTTTGTGCAAGATAGATAGGTACAACAACGCCAAGGAATTGTGGAACAACTTGGCCAAGTTCCATGAGGAGAGCTCCACTTCAAGCCATGAAGAGGAGTCAAGTGAGCTAAGTAGCTCACACCATGGAGGAGAGGAATTAGAAGTTGAGGGTTACTCAACATCTAAGGAAGAAGAGGATGAGAGAACTTCTTCAAGATTGGAGCAAGAAGAAGAAGCATCTACCTCCGGAAGGGATGAAGAGAAGAGCATTCATCCATCTTCAAACCTAGGTAACTCAAACATGTTAATTTCAAGTAAATTGCATATAATGTGTTTTGAGTGTAGGGGATTTGGGCACTACAAGAGTAAGTGTCCAAAGAGGGTAAGAAAGACTCCACCGGCACCAAAGGTCAAGAAAGCAGGAGTCCCGATACGCAAAGGCAAGGAGCACGCAGTGTGCTTCCAATGCAAGCGAAGGGGACACTATAGGAGCCATTGTCCAAGGGGGAGGCAACCTCACAAGGACAAGGGATGCACATCGATAGGGGGAGCTAAGGCAAACCCTAAGGTACCTTTTAAGGCATACTATTGCAATTCAAATAAGAAACATGCTAGTAGTTTTATTGCTATTGCAAATAATGATGAGCATGTTAACACTAGAAATCAACACATGTGCTTAGGTGCTAAACATGTCAACCTAGATAGGGATACTACTAGGAATGCCAACCCTAGAATTACCTCATCTAAGGTTAAGGAGAACCTAGGTAGGAATCCCAAATCAACTAGACACATGCCTAGGAATGCCTCAAAGAAAAATGACAAATCAAAAATTGAGGTATTAGAGAAGGAGAATCAAGTCTTGAGGTCAAGACTTGATACTTTGGAAAAGGCTCTTAAGAACTTGGAGAAGTCATCTCTAGGGTTTAAGGGTCAAATTTCAAAGCCCAAGGACAAGAAAGGTTTGGGTCACAAACCTAAGTCCCAATTGGTCAAGCCCACTTACCATAATGTTCCATTCGATTATGGAACAAAATCTAGGACTAGGAAGATCACCACCAAGGTCACAAGGGAAGTCACCCCTATAGTTGACCTTGATGAGACCCAAATGACCAAGGCTTTAAAGCCTAAGAGGGTCATTAGGAGGGTTGCTAGGGAAGTCATCCCTAGTGAATATTTAGTGAACCCAATGAGCTCTAATAGGTATTGGGTTCCTAGGAGCATTTTCTCTACCCCATAGATGGGTTAGAGAGTGTCAACTCCAATAAGAAGGGTAGTTAACCCAACTTTGAGGAAATTGACACTCAAGGAGCATTTTTAAGGTTTTTGGGAACCTTTGAAAATGAAATGGAATAATCTTTGTCATTCACTCCTTGGAAGAGTAAGTTGTGCCAAAGTGAGAATATATTAATCTTACTTTAAATTGACACAATTTGGAAAAACCTAGAGAAATATCAAATTGGGATTTTGATATTCTCTTAGGTAATCAAGGCAATCCGGGCCTTAACTTAGAAGTGCTACTCTTGTAGAATTTTAAATGGTATAAATCAAACAAGAGATCAAGAAATGTCAATTTGGGTTTTGACATTTTCTTGGAGCACTTTGGGCAATCTAGGATTAGAATTTAAGTTAGCTAAGTGATTAAGGATACTTAGATAGGTAATCTAGGTATTTTATTTGTGTTAACTTACCATGGTTGTTTGCCATATGCCATGTCATGACATCATATTTAATTTATGATCATTTGAAATGCCATGATAATGCTTAGGTTATTATATGTCATGTGTCAGTTTAGTTTCAAACTTTATGCCATGACATCATGACATTGGCACATGTTTTTACTTATGATATCATTATATGCCATGTCATCATCTCTTGCATTAATGATCAATGAAATTGATTTAAGGATGAAAAACACATTTTGATATTGAGATCAAATTTGTGTTTAGAAAATGCATGAGAACTTAGCCTAAGTTGACCTTAATCCATATCTCACATCAAATTGACTTGAATGTGGTTTGATACACCTTAGATGTGTGTGAGATATTAGGATCATGAGTTAGGATCAAGGTGCATTGTCCTTGTACCTAGATGACCCTAATTCAAGAAATTAAGGATCATAGGGAAAGCTTGTGTACAAGTCATGTACATCTAGCCCTAAGATTATGGTCCTAAATTCAAATGGTTTTAAAAGTATTTTAAAATTGATTTGAAAAACCTTGATGAAGCTTTCCTAGTGATAGCATTCATCATTGACCGAAGTGATACAAAGTTGAGCTAAACTTGAACTATTTCAAAGTTTTTGAACTTTGTATCAAGATTGAAAAATGGAAGTTATTTTCATAGAAAACTATTTTTCCATGATAGTGTATGATATGAGGAATGTATCCTCAAAGTTTCGTAATTTTTGGAATTTTCTTGAATTTATTAGGAGTTTCTGAATTTCCGGAAGGGGAAATCAGAAATTCTGATTTCAGTGTCTGGATCGGTCCGGGGACCGATCCAGGGAAGCTCTGATCGGTCTGCGGACCGATCCAGAGTGTTGTGGATCGGTCTGCAGACCGATCCAGTAAGATCCAGAAAGCTTGATGCGATCTGGTGCGGGACGGATCGGGCTGGGGACCGATCCAGGGTTCCGATCGGTCTGGGGACCGATCAGGCGTGCAATTTCTGATTTTCAACTGTTGTCTGAAATTTCGGTTGTAAAGGTTTGGAACTCTCTAAGACATTGTTGGTGCAATGGTCAAGGGGAGTTGACCTTGAGGGGAGTTTTACCTAATTGTCAAGGGGAGTTGACTTTTAGGGAGTTTTTACTCCAAAAGACTTTTAAGGATTAGTGATATAGATTATCACTAAGTTGATTGTTGAGTTTAGTATCAAGGAGGAAATTAAGAGTTTCAAATGAAAGGTATGGGACTTTCATTAGGAAGAAACTCTTGACCTTGATACCCTCCTTGTTCTTTTTGATGTGTGTCAAAAAGGGGAGAGTGTTCATTGGAGAATTATTCGAAAACCCAAGTTAGGTTATCGGGTTAACCTAAGTTAGGAAAGAATGTCAAGGAATGTTCAAGGAAGAACATTGGAATTCTTTTGATGTGTGTCAAAAGGGGAGAATTATTGGAGAACCCAAGTTAGGTTATTGGGTTAACCTAAGGGAGAATGTCCAGAATGTTCAAGGAAAGAACATTGGACATTGGAAGATGATTGAAAACCTAAGTTGGGTTATCGGGTTAACCTAACTTGATTATGGTTTTGTCAAACATCAAAAGGGGAGATTGTTGGTGCAACTTAGGTCAAGGTTGACTGGTTGACCCGACTCGAGTTGACGTGACTCGAGTTGTATTTTGATGTTTGACTTGGGAAGATTGTTTGCAACCTTAGGTCAAGGTTGACCTAGTTGTGTTGCATGTTGATGTTTGACACTCGTGAGAGAGTTCTATTCTTGATGTGGGACAAGAATAGATGTTTGGGAGATTGTTGGTGCAACCATAGGTCAAGGTTGACTGGTTGACCTAATTGGGAAAAAGTCCAACCGGAGTTCAGGAAAAGTCCAAGTATGAAGACTTGGCATCGGAAAAGTCCAAGCGGGGAGCTTGACGCGAAAAGTCCAAGTATGGAGACTTGGTATGGAAAAGTCCAAGCAGGAGCTTGGCACGAGGGAAAGTCCTAACTGGGATGTTAGGCAGTTGGAAAGTCCCGTGAGTGAAGCGGTGAGAAAGTCCTAACTGGATGTTAGGCGGTGTGGAAAGTCCGGTGAGTGAAACCAGTAGGGGAAAGTCCTAATGGATGTTAGGCGGGGGAAAGTCCTAACGGGATGTTAGGCGTTGGAAAGTCCGGTGAGTGAAACCAAGGAAAATCCAGATGGATCAGGATGATCGGACTTACTGGTGTTGAAAAGTCTAAGTGGGTCAAAGGGATTGACCGGACACTTAGCGGGAAGTGCTAGCAGTCAAGGGAGTGACCGGATGCTAGGCATGATGTACCAACAGTCAAGGTTGACCGGATGTTGGTGTGGAAGCCTTAGGTTTAGGGTTGAAAAGTTTGGATCGGGCTGCGGACCGATCCAATGATACATGGCTCATCTGATCGGTCCGGTGACCGATCGGGCGTGCTAATATGCTTATTCGGCGTGGATGGCGCCGGAGACCGATCGAAGGAGATCGGTGGCGGGGAGAAAGAGCCCGATCGGTCCGTAGACCGATCAGAGGTGGTTCGTGCACTGGACTCGAGAGTTCGATCGATCGTGGACCGATCGGAGTTTCTGATCGGTCCATGGACCGATCAGGGACGGAACAGAAGCATAGGATTCTGATCGCAGACGATCAGATACTGATCGGTCCAGGGACCGTTCTAGCCGTTGCGACGCAACGCTAGTTTCTTCGCTTCTTCTTCGCAGTATAAAGGGGCCGAGAGCTTCTAGGGATACTTCTTCTTCTACTTCTTCCTGCTTCTAGCTTGCTGCTGCTTGCGATCCGAGCTTTGTTGAGCTTGCTGTTGTCCGAGAAGTTGTTGCTTCACAGGCAGTCGACGAGAAGGCGAGTTAGTGTTTATACATTGTTCTTGTCTTTCTACTTGTATTCCTTGTATTCTAGTCTGCTGTTGCAAACGTTTGTGGCGAGGTTTCTCCACCCACAAGGAGTATATTGTATTAGCCGGTTTTCCGGGGGCTCATCCACCGACGGATTGATAGGGCTCGTCCACCTCACGGACACGCCGAGGAGTAGGAGTTCATCTCCGAACCTCGTTACATCCTTGCGTTTGAGGTTTGCTTTCTTCTTCTTAGTTTCTTCCTTGTATTTCCGCTGCAACTAACCTAATCGTAGGAAGAAACGCGAAAGATTGGGGTTGGCTATTCACACCCCCTCTCTAGCCGTACGAAGAGATCCTAACACTTTCCTCTCGGTTTAGAAGTAGAACCATTTTCAGCATAGTGAATTTGAGCATTGTGACGAAATAATCCTTCTGCTGCTTGAAGTTCTGTCAGTAGTTCCCCTAATGAATAAATCCTCTTATTCATATTATAGTTCAGGCGGAACTGCTCAAAACTTCTAGGTAGCGTTTGGAGGATCATATCGATCTGGGTTTCCCCATCAATTTCTCCTCCAAGGATCTGTATCTCGTTCAGATAAGCCATCATCTTTAGGATATGATCCCTTACAGGAGTACCCTCTTGCATGGTGGCTGTCATTATCTTTCTCATGGCTTCTTGCCTAGAAGCCCTATCCTGATGACCAAAGAGTTCCTTGAGATTGTTCATAATATCATAGGATGTTGGTAAATCTTGATGCTGATGTTGCAATA
Source organism: Zingiber officinale (assembly GCF_018446385.1). Taxonomy (NCBI): domain Eukaryota; kingdom Viridiplantae; phylum Streptophyta; class Magnoliopsida; order Zingiberales; family Zingiberaceae; genus Zingiber; species Zingiber officinale. Next base: position 108,552,054 of record NC_055999.1, on the reverse strand, counting down.
CATTTGACATTGAAGCCAAAATGTAACACCGCGCCATCTCATCTGCTTTTACCTATTTCCTATGATATTCAATCTCCTCTTGGGTAGATTCACCAGTAGGTGCTTCAGGGCACTGCTCAGTCAGTACAAATTTATAGCTTTCAGTAGTAAGAACAATGTCTAGGTTTCTTTTCCAATCTATGTAATTAGGTCCAGTAAGTCTATTCTGTTGAAGTATGATGGACAGTGGGTTGAAAGTCATCCTAAGAATCACAAATAACTTTTGGTCAGAACTCTAAATTTAGAATAATATTGATTCCTCAAACAATACTATTTTAAATTAACCAACATCTCAAAACACCGTGAATTTTGTATGCCACGTTAGTGTGGACGTATACTAATTCAACATTTGTAAAAGGAGAATTTTAACCCATTAATTTTATTATCTTGTCAACCTAACTTTTTGACAAATAAAATTAATAGTTGGTATCATTTGGTCACACAAATAATAGCAGTGACTCCGATGGGGAGAATACTATTAAATGTGTCTAAGTGTATACCATTACTTGACACTAAGTCCATTAATAAGATTATGCCCCTTCCGTTGGGGAAGATCACACGCTCTTAATTAACTTCCTATAGTCATCCAAAAATGGAAGTATGTTCTAGTGATCCACAAACAAGCTCATCCGTTATGGAGGAAGGCACTCAGAGCCAACGCGCAAGCTTGTTTGCATCACTTACAAAACAGTAATGGAGACCATGGGATTTACTTAAAAATCCCTCTCCCACTTAGTTATTTATAAATGAGGAATTTTAACTATGCTAGCCTACTAAACTTGTAAACTAACATGCACACATAGCACAATATAAAAGCAATAAATAGAAAATCTAATTTTCAACTATTATGGCTTTTATCTCTAGTTGTCCTCCGTGTGTTGTCATCCCAAGCTGCTGCCATATTTAGCCACCGCTACCGGGTCTAGCTGTCGCATCCATCTTGCTTCTTGTTCCGCGCCTCTGGTCCTTAGAAGGTTCAACGCTTTGCAAGATTCGATCCATGACATAAATAGAATTTACATTTTGATCCTATATTCCATAAAAGGAATGTACATGTATCTAGATCAAAATAAAATCCTAATAAAACTAAATACACTTCTGTATTTTAATACAATCATGCACACACATATAAATGCCCTTGACATGTCCAAGGGTCCAATCACACATAATAACTAAAAGCCATAATAGTTGGATCCTGCATCCACAAAGTTAGCACATCCTACTATTAACCTAAAATATGAGTTGATGCATAATTAACCTAATACCAAATACACAGAGGCAAAACCCTAGCTCGATACCAATTGTTGGTTGCTACTCGGAAAACCTATAGGTTCCACTGTCAAAAAATTTTGTACAAAGGTCTGAACCTTTCCTAGCTACCATGTGTTCTTTTAAATTAAATTTGGATCGCTGGAACTTAACACGTTTGATCCAAAACTTAATCTATTTGTTCTTTTAGGTTTTGACTTGGATCTCCTGCGGAACTTAACACGTTCGACCCAAGTCTCCTTAAGTTATTAATTCCATTAAATATTAATTTCCATAATTGGTTCCCAGTACTGACGTGGCGAGGCACATGACCTTCTTGGATATGGGAGCAACCACCACCGACTAGACAAAACCTTTTATAGAAAGCTAATATTTAATTTCCTAAAATAACTTTAGGTTAACCGAAAAGAACAATCAAATCACAAGGAAAAATAAAACAAAAGAACACATCATCGAAAACCATATTCGATATACTAGAATCGTAAGCCTCTTGTATTTGGTATTATTTCCATAAATAACTAGTATGATGCGGAAAGAAAAATTACTAGTTATACCTTGTAGAAAAACCTCTTGATCTTCTACCGTATTCCTCTTCTAACCTCGGACGTTGTGTGGGCAACGATCTTCCGAGATGAGAAACCACCAACCACCTTCTTCTCCTCCTAGCTAGGTTCGGCCACGAAAATAAAGCTTCACCAAGGAAGAAGAAAAACACCAACCAAGCTCCAAGAGATGCAAGCTTTCTCTCCTTCTTCTTCTTCTTCTCCAAGTAGTATCCGACCTCCACAAGAGCTCCAAGCAATAGAGAATTTCGGCCACCACAAAAAGGAAGAAAGGGAGAAGATGTTGGCCGGCCACACCAAAGAATAGGAGAGGGAGAATAATAGAGGTTGTGTCTCATGAAGACACCCTCACCCCTTCTTTTATATTCCTTGGCCTAGGCAAATTAGGAAATTTAATTACAATAAAATTTCCTTAATTTCCTTGACATGATTTAATTGAGAAAAATAAAATAAAATTTCCCAATTTAATCTATATTGGCCGGCCACATCAAGGGGAAACAATTTAGACAATGTTTAATCAACAAATTAAAACTTCCTAATTTGTTTCCGAAAATTTAAAAAAATAAAATTTCTCTTCAAAAATCTCTTCATGGTTGATAAAAGGAAATTTCTATAATTTTAATTTTACAACATGTGAATAATTTTTAAAGAGAAAATAAAATATCTCACCAATCTACAAATAAGGAAAGAGATCTAATCTCTTTCTTTAATCTTTTGTAGATATTTTATAAGAGAGATATTTTAATTTTAATTCTCTTTAATAAATTATTTCTTCCACATAATAAAAATAAAAATTAAAATTCCTTTTTAATTTAATTTGGCCGGCCCCCACTAGCTTGGGTTCAAGCTAGGGCCGGCCACCCCAATTTATACCTAGGCCGACCCTAGCTTGGTTCCCAAGCTAGCTTGGCCGGCCCCCTTTGGGTGGGTATAGAAGGTGGGTATAGAACTCTATAAATAAGAGGCTACGATAGGGACCGAGAGGAGGAATTGGTTTTGGTCTCCCGATAAAATTAAGCATCCCGTGTTCGCCCCGAACACACAACTTAATTTTATCAATAATAATTCATTCCACTAGAGAACTATTATTGAACTACCGCACCAATCCCAAATTACATTTTTGGGCTCCTTCTTATTATGAGTGTGTTAGTCTCCCTGTGTTTAAGATATCGAATGTCCACTAATTAAGTGAGTTACTGACAACTCATTTAATTAATATCTAAGTCCAAGAGTAGTACCACTCAACCTTATCGTCATGTCGGACTAAGTCCACCTGCAGGGTTTAACATGACAATCCTTATGAGCTCCTCTTGGGGACATTATCAACCTAGTATCTCTAGGACACAGTTTCCTTCTATAATCAACAACACACACTATAAGTGATATCATTTCCCAACTTATCGAGCTTATTGATTCATCGAACTAAATCCCACCCATTGATAAATTAAAGAAATAAATATCAAATATATGTGCTTGTTATTATATTAGGATTAAGAGCACACACTTCCATAATAACTGAGGTCTTTGTTCCTTTATAAAGTCAGTATAAAAGAAATGACCTCAAATGGTCCTACTCAATACACTCTGAGTGTACTAGTGTAATTATATAGTCAAAATAAACTAATGCCTAATTACACTACGACCTTCTAATGGTTTGTTCCTTTCCATTTTAGTCGTGAGCTACTGTTTATAATTTATAAGGTACTGATAACATCATCTTCTGCATGTGACACCACATACTATGTTATCTACAATATAAATTAAATGAACAACTACAAACAAATGTAGACAATTTGACCAAATGTGATTCTTTATTCATAATGAATGTTTACAAAGCTTAGGCTTTCAGTATACACTCCAACACTTAGTTCACTTATAACTCACCTGAATGAGTCGAGAGTCTTTGACACTTAGGCGCGAGGGCTTTGCCCCTTATAATTCGCCCGCACGGGTCGAGAGTTTGGAGGCGTGAGAGCTTAGCTCACTTATAACTTGTCTGAACCAGTTGAGAGTCTTTCACACTTAGGTGTGAGGGTTTTGCTTATTTATAACACTATCGAACGGTATATGAGTCTAGAACAAGCTCGGTTTGAAACCCGGGGACTTATAATTTTAAAACGTGAGAGCATTCTCGCTTATAACTTGGCTAGTGGCTCGGGAGTCTGGGACATACCCGATCTGAAATCTAGGGGCTTATAATTTTAAGATGTGAGAGTATGCTAACTTATAACCTGTCCGGTGGCTTGAGAGTCTGGGACAGGCCCAGTCTGAAACCCAGGGGATTATAATTTTAAGGTGCGAGAGCATGCTCGCTTATAACTCAGTTGGTGGTTCGAGAGTCTGGAGGTGTGAGAGCTTAGCGAGAGCATGCTCGCTTATAACTCCCCCGAATGGGTTGAGAGTCTTTGACACTTAGGCGCGAGGGCTTTGGTCGTTTATAACTCGCCTGCACGAGTCGAGAGTCTTTAACACCTTTAGCGTGAGGGCTTCGCTCACTTATAATACGGCCAAATGACACATCATTCATTGACACTAAGCAAATTTTCATTTAAACTTTTCTGCATTCATAGAATAAATGTCTTTACAATTTACATGAATTCAATCACAAACGTACTACCCAGCTCGGTAGAGTTGCAGATGATTTGCAATTCAAGGCTGTTCCAGGTTTTTTCCATTTTTATCTTGTAAATAATGGGATCTCGAATTGAGCTTTTAGATTACTTTGTACGGTCCTCCCTAAGGGGCCTCCAGCTTGGTGACGTTGCCGACCAACTTGACTCTTTTCCAGACTAAGTCGCCAACTTGGAATGATCTGGGAATCACCCTCCTATTGTAATTCTGCTTTATCCTCTATCAGCATACCATTAGTCGAATGGTTGCTTTATCTCTGATTTCGTCTATTAAATCTAACTTCATAAGGCGCCGCTCGGGATTTTCTTCGTCTTAGAGACGCACCCTAGTAGCCAGACTTGAATCCATTAGAATGTTGCTTAGCTATGCAGCCCATAAAAGATTTAAACTCTATCAAATGGATGTTAAATCTGTATTCTTAAATGGGCTAATCAAAGAAGAAGTTTATGTAGGTCAACCACCTAGATTTGAGAGCTTAGATAATCCTAATCATGTATTTAAGCTTAAGAAAGCTCTATATGGACTTAAACAAGCACTCAGGGCATGGTATGAAAGATTAACCTCCCACCTAATTTCCAAAGGATTCAACCAAGGACAAATTGACCCAACCCTATTTGTAAAATCAATAAAATAAGATATTTTTATAGCCCAAGTTTATGTAGACGATATAATCTTTGGGTCAACTAATTCAGAATTTTTACAAGAATTTATCACCCTAATGGAACAGGAATTTGAAATGAGTCTAGTAAATAAACTAACTTACTTTTTAGGTCTCCAAATTAAACAAACAAATGAGGGTAATTACATTTATCAACAAAAATATATTAAAGAATTACTTAAAAAATTTGGAATGAAGAACACTAAGGAAATAAAAACACCTATGGCAACTAACACAACCTTGGATGAGAATCCAACTGGAAAATCAGTTGACTTAAAATATTATAGGAGTGTCATAGGTAACCTACTATACTTAACTGCAAGTCAACCTGAGAACAACCAATTTTGAACTATTAGGCTATTTTGACTCAAATTATGCTGGCTGTAAATTAGACCATAAAAGTACAAGTTGTGGATGTCAGCTACTGGGTCCATCACTTGTCAGTTGGTTTAGTAGAAAACAACAATATGTTACCTTGTCTACTACTGAGTCAAAATATATAGCTATAGGAGAATGTGTCACACAATTATTATGGATGATACACACTTTAAAAGATTTTAATTTAAACTTTACAAATATAAAAGTGTTAATTGATAATATCAGTTCAATTAATTTAATAAAAAATCCTGTGTATCATTTAAGAACTAAACATATTGAAATTAGACATTATTTTATCAGAGATCATGTCACTAAAGGAGATATTGAACTCAAATATATTGAGTCCAAGTCTAATTTAGTTGACATATTTACTAAACCCCTCCCTGAATATGAGTTTAGTAACTTACGTCGGAGATTAGGAATGTGCTCAATAGACAAGGACTTTTAATTTCAAAATTATCTTTAAAATTCTAGGGTAAATTATATATATATATATATATATATATATATATATATATATATATATATATATATATATATATATATATATATATATATATATATTTCTCAAAATTCTCTATTTTTAGAATTTTCAAAATTAGTTTTAGCCTTAGTATAGAACAAATCCTTAGAATGCATGCTCCTATAGGTCTAGAACTTGAGTATCTTACCAACACACTAGGACTACCTTGTTTGTGTATTGCTAAACTTAGAAATGGGTGAGATGCATAGACAGATTGTCTGGACTTAAGATGCTTATATCAGTGCATCAATACAAGTCTGGCGTTAAAAATCATACTAACAGTAATCAAGTTAAGTTGTTCAGCTTAGTCAAGCACTACTGAATCAACTAAACTCGACATGACTAATCAAGTGAAAGCTGCTATCTTTTGATAGTTAGTAAGTAACTAATGGTTAGACAGTTAAGAACATTTTCTAGTTGTTTTATTTTAAAAATACTGTCAGGTTCAGGGGAAGTATTAATATTTTATTTTACAAACTACTTGCATTTTTTCTAATATTTTATGAAATTATTTTTTAATTTTTTACTTCCTTAATCTTTAAAAGTTTTAAAGATAAGTTTTAAAAAATAAGTTTGACTAAATTTTTGAAAAAGACTTGATATAGTCTTTAAAAATTATTTTACTTAAAATATTATCGTACTACTTTTGGAAACCTTAAAATGTTTTTTAAAAAGACATTTTTGAAAACATCCTTTATATCTTTTTCAAAATTCAAATTTCAAAATGTTTAGTAAGTTATATTAAAATGTTTTCAAATTTTAAAAATATTTTTCCAAAACTTTCTAACTTTCTTTTAGCATTTTTAAAATTTTATATCTTTTGAAAATCTAGTAAAGTTTGAAAATTATGTAAACTTAATAGCCTTTGAAAATTATATAAACTTTATTTTTAGAAATTATACATGTAGATTTAAGACATATTTGAAAATCAATTCCTTTTTTATTAAAAATTTTTTACTTGCGTTTATAAGTTTAATGTCTCTGAGTAAACCTGAAAAATTTTCAGTTGTCAAAATTTACTTAGTCAATTTTTTATTTTTATAAGTTTACTTGTTTATATTTATTATCTTTGATGAATGCCAAAGGGAGACGGTTAGGTGGTTTAAGTTAGCAACAAATACTAGACAAAACACCAACCTAACTAAATTAAAATTATTTCATGGGTACAGTTATTTTTGCGTATTTTTCACTAACTTAACTCAGGTTGTCATTGCATCAAAAAGGGGGAGATTGTTGGTGCGATTAGCACTAACGGTCTAACTCAGCTTTTGATGAATGATAAAGTAGGTTAAGTTAGTTGTATTATGATCTAACACTTTGACTGAGTGTGCAGGAGAAATCCAGCTAGGTCGACGAGCCGATCGGATAGCTAGTTAGAAGCCCATCTTAGTCGACCGACCGACCGGATAGCTGGCAAGAAGTACAGATAGGTCGACGGGCTAACTTGATATCTGACACGAACCCCAGCTAGGTCGACGGGTTGACCTGATAGCTGGCACGAAGTCCAGACTGGTCGATGGGCTGACCAGATGTCTGACAAACGGTAAGTGAAGGTAAGTCACTGGTGGAGAGTGACTGTGAGGACAGATCCCAGTTGAGGGGCATTAGGCGGCGGTCCAGTTTAGGACCATTTGGGATCCCTAAACTGAGACCTTGACTAGTTCCTGGTCCTGGGAGGATAGGAACTAATTACTCTTTTTATTATTTATTTATTTATCCTAACACATGTCTTGCAGGGTTAGTGGACTAATATTGTTTTGCAGGATAAAAGGAACAAAATGGCCTTCGGGTGAACAGTGCCCGAAGGCGCCTTCCATGGCTATGGAAGGTGCCTCGGTACTGTTCATAGAAGGCACCTTCCATGGCTATGGAAGGCGCCTTCCACAGGATAAATTTTGACCGGTTCGCAGATAAGGTGCAGTGAAGTCGGGATAAATTTTTTCCCATTGGAGGCGCCTTCAAGGCCTTTGGAAGGTGCCTTCCAAGCCCTTTATAAGGCTGTTTCAAGGAGGCTTTGAGAAATTAACCACATACGAGCTATTGCGCGTACCTCTGAGCCTCCGACTGCTTCCTGTTGCTGCTACGACACTACCAAGAAGCTGCTGAGCCCGACAACTGATCCAAGAAGTTTCGATCGCACCTGGCAGACAAACATCAACACGAAGCGCATCATTTTCATTCCTATAAGAGTGTTGGTAACATTTATTTTTTGTACTTAATTTCTATAAAAGGGTAAGTGTAGTTTGTTGCACTTAACCTAATTCTTGTGTACTCGACTCTATCTTCTAGGGGTAACGGAAGAGATTTTTAGTGGATTGTCCATCGATAGGTCTGCAGGACCTAGGCCTTGGAGTAGGAGTCACCGAAGGCTCCGAACCAAGTAAAAATCGCTTGTGTTTTTCTGGTGTTGCTTTCATACTTTATTTCTATTGCTTACTCGATATTGATTTTCAATGAATGCTATTCGTGTTAGAGTGTATACTAAAAGCCTAGCTTTTGGTATAAACATTAATCTAGAAATAAGAATCGTATTGGTCAAATGTCTACATTTATGATAAATGTAGTTGCTCAATTAATTTATATTGTAGATAACATGGTGTGTGGTGTCACATACAGAAGATCATGTTATCGGTTCCTTATAAATTATAAACAGTAGCTCACGACCAAGATGGAAAGGAACAAACCATTGGAAGGTCGTAGTGTAATTAGGTATTAGTTTATCTTAACTATATGATTACACTAGTACACTTAGAGTGTATTGAGTAGGACCATTTGAGGTCGTTCCTTTTATACTGACTTTATAAAAGAATAAAGACCTCAGTTATTATGGAAGTGTGTGCTCTTAATCCTAATATAATAACAAGCACATATATTTGATATTTATTTCTTTAATTTATCAATGGGTGAGATTTAGTTCGATAAATCAATAAACCCGATAAGTTGGGAAATGGTATCACTTATAGTGTGTGTTGTTGATTATAGAAGGAAACCGTGTCCTAGAGATACTAGGTTGATAATGTCCTCAAGAGGAGCTCATAAGGATTGTCATGTTAAACCCTCAGGTGAACTTAGTCCGACATGATAATAAGGTTGAGTGGTACTACTCTTGGACTTAGATATTAATTAAATGAGTTGTCAATAACTCACTTAATTAGTGGACATTCGATATCTTAAACACAGGGAGAATACACTCATAATAAGAAGGAGCCCAAAATGTAATTTGAGATTGGTGCGGTAGTTCAATAATAGTTCTTTAGTGGAATGAATTATTATTGATGAAATTAAGTTGTGTGTTAGGGCGAACACGGGATGCTTAATTTCATCGGGAGACCAAAACCAATTCCTCCTCTCGGTCCCTATCGTAGCCTCTAGTATATAGAGATTTATACCCACCACATACCCACCTTCTTACCCATCCAATGGGGCCGGCCAAGCTAGCTTGGAACCCAAGCTAGGGCCGGCCAAGACCAAGTGGATGAGTTGATGGTCGGCCAAAGCTTGGGTCCCAAGCTTAGGTGGCCGGCCACTAGAATATTAAAAGGATTTTTATTAAAATTATTTCTTATGTGGATATCATGATTTTAAAAGAGAGTTTAAATATTAAAAATTTCCTTTTATAACTTTCTACAAAAGATTAAGAGAAGAGATTAATCTCTTTCCTTATTTGTACATTAAAAGGATGGTTTTAATTTTTGGTAAAAACTTTCCTTATTTGTAAATCATCTATATGTTTAAAAGAGAGTTTAAAATTTGAAATCTTTCCTTATTTGTTGATTAAAGGAGGATTTTAAATTTTAAGAAAACTTTCCTTTTTAACCATGTTCATGATTTAAAAGAAATTTTAAAAATTAATAATTCTCTTTTATTAGTTTCTACAAAAGATTGAGAAAAGATTTGATATCTTTCCTTATTTGTAGATTAAAAGATATTTTAATTTTTAGAGATAACTTTCTTTTTATCCACATGTTTAAAAGAAATATTTTAATTTATTAAATTTCCTTTTTATAAACCAATCATGAAGGGATTAAATTATTGGAGAAATTTTATAAATTTCTGGAGACAAATTAGGAAGTTTTAATTAATTAAAACTCTCCTTGTTTATAGCTTGATGGTGGTCCATGTAAATTGAGAAAAGAAAAATTGTTTTAATTAAATAAATTTTTCCTTTTCATGGCAAAAGAATTAAGGAAGTTTTTAATTAAATTTCCTTATTTGCCAAGACCAAGGATTATAAAAGAGGGGGTAGAGAAGGCTTCATGGTGAACAACCTCTATTATTTCTCTCCCTCTTTTCCTTGGTGTTGTGGCCGGCCAACCCCTCTTCCTCTCTTCCTCTTGGTGGTGGCCGAACCTTCTCTATTTGCTTGGAGCTCTTGTGGTGGCCGGATACTACTTGGAGAAGAAGAAGAAGAAGGAGAGAAAGCTTGTATCCCTTGGAGCTTGGTTGGTGGAAAAAGATCTTCATCTTTTGGAAGCTTTGTGCTTGGCCGAAACTTGAAGAAAGGAGAAGAAGGTGCTTTGGTGGATTCTCATCTCGGAAGATCGTTGCCCACACAACGTCCGAGGTTGGAAGAGGAATACGGTAGAAGATCAAGAGGTCTTTCTAAAAGGTATAACTAGTATTTTTTCTTTCCACATCATACTAGTTATTTTTGGAAATAATACCAAATACAAGAGGCTTACGATTCTAGTATTTCGAATATGTTTTTCGAAGTTGTGTTCTTTTGTTTTATTTTTCCTTGTGATTTGATTGTTCTTTTCGGTTAACCTAAAGTTATTTTAGGAAATTAAATATTAGATTTCTATAAAAGGTTTTGTCTAGTCGGTGGTGGTTGCTCCCATATCCAAGAAGGCCATGTGCCTCGCCACGTCAGTACTGGGAACCAATTATGGAAATTAATATTTAATGGAATTAATAACTTAAGGTGATTTGGGTCGAACGTGTTAAGTTCCGCAGGAGATCCAAGTCAAAACCTAAAAGAACAAATAGATTAAGTTTTGGATCAAACGTGTTAAGTTCCGCAGGCGATCCAAAATTTAATTTAAAAGAACACATGGTAGCTAGGAAAAGGTTCAGACCTTTGTACAAAATTTTTGTACAGTGGAACCTCTAGGCTTTCCGAGTAGCAACCAACAATTCGCTCCCCCCCCCCCTCTAGCGTTTTCATGATCCAACAGGTTGCTACCGTTCGAGCGGCATCAGCTTGCAAAGTAGGCTAGAAATAACCTGCCAACAGGATTTTCCTCGCCAATGAACGACCACCCAGATGACTACCATAAGAGTTTTGGTGAACTTCTTACGGAATGTATTGAATGTCTTCTAATCCAATACACTTCAATAAGGGCCTCGAGAAGGCTCTTTATGTACAGGTGATCTCTAACCAGTATGAACTACATGGCTCTCTTTTTTATTAACCGAGTCTGCTCCTAGTCAGCCGAAGCACTGTCCGATCGGAGGAACTCAATCAAAGGTGTCCTCTAGTTGGTGGGGGCTTCCAATCCCGTCGTTCTATCAATGCAAGCCACCAACATCATCTGCTCAATTGGCTTTTCCAACACCACAAGGCTTAAGGTGTAAGTACTTTGTGATAGTTTTGATGTGATCAATCAAGTCAAGTTATGTCCTATTATCTTTTAATGCATTATGTCTAGCGTGCAGGAACTTAGGAACACAAAAAGTCAAGAGAAAGACACAGCTAGAGAGAAGGACGACACAGGAGAGAGTCGACGAACTCGGTGCGTCTGAGGGAAGAGATGCTGCGGAAGAGTATGGTTGTAGATGAGAAGGAAGCGCGCAACTTTTTCAAGGGATGAGAAATGGGAGTTGAAGACTGCTCAAAAAGGCCAAAAAATAGGTTTAGATGAGTCCTATTCTGAATGGTCGAGATCACCCACGGAGTCGGATCTGAGCAAAACCGGACAGTCAACGAGTTGTTGATTGTCCGAGTGCTTGGACCAAGTCTGGGCGCCTGAGTGCTTCGGGCGCCCGAACCCCCTAGGTCAACCCAAGGGTGCCTCGACGCCCGCCTCGTCGAGGAAGGGCGTCTGGGCGCCCGGTCTAGGATAAAACTTTATTTCACGTCCGTTGCGTAGCTGTTTACGCGACGATAAAATTTGCCATGTCGGGGGCCTAGACCGTGCCACGTCAGCAAGTAGCCATTTTCGACCAGTGGGTTATAAATAGAGCCCGGGTTTTCTCCTTTTTTAATAACACACTCTGTACTTCAAGTTCTATTCAGTTCTTCACTTTCAAGCTTCATTTTTGTGTACGAGGCTTCTCCACCTCCGACCTTTTGTTGAAAAGGATTTCCTTGGAGTAGCAATTCTCTGATTGCCAACTAAATAAAAACCTTGCTTGTATCATACTTATTTTGATTCTATTATTCTGTTTAATTAAGTGTATACTTGTGTTAAGCTCGATTGTTTGAGAAAAGTATTGGCTTATTTTATTGTGCAGGGTAATTCACCCCCTCTTGTCGGCCGGAAGGGATCTACATAAGGAACTTGCTAACTTGCCCAATTTATCCGTGTACTGGTTGTCCGCCTGGGGATTTTTTATACGATCACTTCTTGGAATCCCACCTTTAACTTCTTGAAAATCTCAACGTATAATTTCAACCTGATGTTATTTATTTCGAAAGTACCTAAGTTACTACACTACTAATTGTGAATCCGAGTGGATAACCACTCGGGTGGCCCCCATGTGTCTGGCTGCTTGCAGATTGACGATTAGTGCTTCATACTCCATCTCATTGTTTGTAGCTCAGTAGTCCAGCCGAATAGACAGTTGCATTCGCTCTTCGTGTGGTGATATCAATAGTATGCCTACTCCGCTGCCTTGCCAGGTAGAGGACTCATTCACATATATCTTCCAAATTACCTTTAGCTCGACGTTGTATACTCCAGTGACAAAATTGGTTAAGGCTTGTGCCTTGATCGTCGATCTGAGTTGGTATTGTATGTCGAACTCGCTTAACTCCGTGTTCCACTTGATTAGCCGGCCAGACGCTTAAGGATTGAGTAAGACTCTTCTTAGAGTGTTGTTAGTTAAGATAATTATGGGATGCGATAAAAAGTATGGGCGTAACCTTCGAGTGATGAGGACAAGTCTGTTGGAGCAATCCCAATGGTCCACGGGACCATGTGTTTTGGTGTTTGGGCAAAACGGTTTAAGTTAGGTTTACCCTCATTATTTGATATGTGTACTTGAGTTGTGCAGGACTGCAGGTGACACATGTGACTCAGGTTGACAGTTTCGGGTCCGGTGAAGGATGGAGCATCCGAGGGACCGTGGACAAGGCAGCAAGGACAAGGGCCGATGGAAGCGACTTCGAGGCATACGCGAAGGATGGCATTGGGGGCGAGCCGCGGGCTTGGATGCATCCGAGGGACGAGAGCCAAAGGAAGTAAGCTTGAAGGCAAGAGGTCAAAGCTGCAAAGAAGAGTCAAGTGAGTCGTGAGGGTCCGAGTGCTGAGAGAAATGTACTCGGGATGGGAACCCTAGGTATAGGGTTGTACTAGTCGACTGGTACTGGGATCAGTTGACTAGTGTTGAACACAGAAGCTCTCTGTGCTCGAAATGGCTGGGATCAGTCGACTGGTCCTGGGACCAGTCGACTGGTAGAGAGCCATTAAGAGAGCCGTTGGGCTGGCACCAGTCGACTGGTGTAAGGACCAGTCGACTAGTAACGGGCAAATCAGCTTGCTGATTTCTTCCAAGCTCTATAAGAAGGAGCTTGGGATGGCCGGCCAAGGTGACGAAATTAGACTTGGTTAAAACCTAATTAGTAGTCACTAAGTGCTCAAAGGTTCCCTTGTGTCTAAGTGTTTTTTGTGAGTGTTGTGGTGAGGTTTCTCCACCTACAAGGAGGTTGAGCTAGCCGGAGTTTGCCGGGGACTAATCCACCGACGGATTGAGGGATCGTCCACCTTACGGACACGCCGTGGAGTAGGAGCAAGTTATCTCCGAGTCACGTAAACGAACGTGTTAGCGGTTTGTATTTCCATTCTTGTATTTGGTGTTTAGCTTTCTATTTGTGTTCGTTTGTATTCCGCTGTGCTAACATCGTAGGAAGCAAGGATTTGGGGTGCCGTCTATCCAACCCCCCTTCTAGCCGGCCGCAAGATCCTCCAACAAGTGGTATCAGAGCAAGGTCGCTCTCCGTCGGACTAATCGCCGAGAAGAGCAAATACAAGAAGATGACCGGCTTGATTGAACCTCCAAAGTTTGAAGGAGGAAGCCTTGGGGACATCACCTATTGGATGATGAAGATGGAGATCTTCTTCGACACGGATTGGGACACCATGATGGTGGTAAATGAATCGTTCGAAGTCCCGAAGGATAAGAAAGGGAAGAAACTCCGACCACGACATTGGACGGAAGAGCAAACCACACGATCGAAGACAAATGATAAGGTAATATCAATGTTAATAGGTATGTTGCCTTCTAATGTGATGAGTTGTGTAGGCGAATATAAGAACGCCCACGATTTGTGGAGCAAGGTGAAGATGGTTCTACGGGAAGAACCTAAACCTACACAAGAAGAAGAAGAACCCAAGGAGATGGGTTTAATTGCTCAAGTTGAGGAGGAGCAAACGGAAGTTGAGCCATGCTCAACATCCGAGGAGGAGAAGGAAGATGAGGCATTATCTACATTCTCAAAAATTGAAGAAAATTCCAAGGCAAGTGAAGAAGAAGAAGAGGTCTTGGAAGTGGTCAATCTAGCAAGCACCTCCACCGAAGTGAAGTCAAAAGATCACATTGTGTGCTTCGAATGTAATGAAAGGGGACACTACAAAAGTAGATGTCCAATGGGTAAGAAGAAGGTAAATCCTAAACTCATTCAAGTTAATTTAAACACTAACAAGGGTTGTAGGAATGAAGAAGCTCAAAGGAGGAGATTGCGCATTGTGTGCTTCACATGTGGGGAGAAGGGACACTACCACACCAAATGCCCCAAGAAGGGGGAAATCAAGAAGCTTGCGCATTTAAAGAAGTGGGAGAAGAAGAAGAGGAGCTTAAATCAAGGAGGAGCTTCAAGGGTAAGGGAGGTATATCCTAACTTGAAGTTTAATTCAAATTTAAACTCCTCCATGCATGTTAGAAATAATTCTTATTATTTACCCGTGCATAACTTTGGATTTAAATATCATGATAGGAATAGGGTAAATATAGATCAAAATCCTAGAAGACATATGCATGATAGACCTAGACACGTTAAATTCTTATTACCTAAGGAGAAGAAGGTAATGGAGAACCAAGGCATTAATCCCAAGAAGGGGAGACATATGCCTAGGAAGGGTAGGTTTAAGAATGTCCAAGGTGGACAAATTAACTCTATGGTTAGGAACCTAGAGAAGGAGAATCAAGATTTAAGGGGAAAACTTGATAAGTTAGAACAATTCCTTAAGAGATTCAATGTTGGATCTAAGGAATTAAGTATGGTGTTGGGTAGTCAAAGACCCAACAATGATAGATCGGGCTTGGGATACCGATCTAGTCTCTCCAAGGCCAAAAGGAGACCATGTGCTAGGGTGGACATGATCATGGCAAGGGAGGATCATCCAAGGCTAAGGGAAAGTCTTATGCTAGGGTTGCATATGACTATAGCAAGGATGATGTGTCCAAGGTCAAGAAGATAAGGAAATCTTCTAAGAGACATCATTGTGGTTTAGCCACAATAGATGAGTCACCTAAGGAGGTGGCTAAGGTTAAGAGCTCTAGGGGGAGCTCAAAGAGTCATGTTGGGACCCATGACAAATGGATCTCAAGCGGATTTTACTTGGGAGTCTAGAGGAGCCATGGAGTGTGCCAAATGGTTTGGAGACGGACTTGAGTCTCAAACCTTGAGAATTGGCACACATGGGTTATGTTTCATGCAAAGAAGTATGACATTTGGGGTCATATAGCATGATAATTGGTTTTGGATGTATAGATGTCATATAAACCAATGCTAAGGATGCATTATGGGTTGGTATGAGCAAATACATTAAGAGGAAGCCAAAACTAGGACTTTAGGTCAAGGTTCAATTGAACCATTTAGCTAGTTTTGGATTTTGTGTCAATCTTGGGGTTGGTGATTGATACATTTTGTAATGTATTTTTCCCAAGTAGACAAGGGTACAATAGACTTCTCCACAAAATTTGAGGATTTTTGGAGGTCTAGGGAATTTCTGGTGTATTTCTGAAGTTGGCCTGAAAAGGATGATTTTTGCAGAAATAGGGTGCCAGTCGACTGGTGCAGATACCAGTCGACTGGTAACAGTAGATTTCGACCACAGAATGCTTCTGTAAGGTTTTGTCAAAGGGGGCAGTCGACTGATACCAGCTTGATGTTATTTTTCAGTGTTGTTCGTGACCGTGCCAACTCGTTTAGATGTATGGGATCCATGGGGGATAAATACATGAGTTTAGGGTCAGTTTGGATGATAAATTTTCAACAATTGGGATATTGTTGGAGAGCTTTTTGGATGTTAGGCAAAGGGGGAGAAGTAAGGTTTAGTTGGGAAAACCTTAAATGCCTTTGCGTAGGGGGAGCCTTGTGATAGGTTCTTAAAAATCTCTATGGGAAAATCCTAGCTCATTGGGGAGCTTAGGTGTAGGGGGAGCCTTAGGATAGGTTCAAATGCATGATGCATTGTTTCGGCGGTATAAATCCAAGTGTGTAGCCTTGGCAACGTAAGTCCATTCGGCGGTATAAGTCCGAGTGTGTAGCCTTGGCATCGTAAGTCCATTGTTTTTAGCATGTTTATTTGCTATTTGTTTTCCCTAACTTAAACATATTGCCAAACACCAAAATGGGGGAGATTGTTGGAGCAATCCCAATGGTCCGCGGGACCATGTGTTTTGGTGTTTGGGCAAAAGGGTTTAAGTTAGGTTTACCCTTGTTATTTGATATGTGTACTTGAGTTGTGCAGGACTGCAGGTGACACATGTGACTCAGGTTGACGGCTTCGGGTTCGGTGAAGGATGGAGCATCCGAGGGACCGTGGACAAGGCAGCAAGGACAAGGGCCGATGGAAGCGACTTCGAGGCATACGCGAAGGATGACATTGGGGACGAGCCGCGGGCTTGGATGCATCCGAGGGATGAGAGTCAAAGGAAGTAGGCTTGAATGCAAGATGTCAAAGCTGCAAAGAAGAGTCAAGTGAGTCGTGAGGGTCCGAGTGCTGAGAGAAATGCACTCGGGATGGGAACCCTAGGTATAGGGTTGTACCAGTCGACTGGTGTTGAGCACAGAAGCTCTCTGTGCCCGAAATGGCTGGGATCAGTCGACTGGTCCTGGGACCAGTCGACTGGTAGAGAGCCGTTGGGCTGGCACCAGTCGACTGGTGTAAGGACCAGTCGACTGGTAACGGGCAAATCAGTTTGCTGATTTCTTCCAAGCTCTATAAGAAGGAGCTTAGGATGGCCGGCCAAGGTGACGAAATTAGACTTGGTTAAAGCCTAATTAGTAGTCACTAAGTGCTCAAAGGTTCCCTTGTGCCCAAGTGTTTTTGGTGAGTGTTGTGGTGAGGTTTCTCCACCCACAAGGAGGTTGAGCTAGCCGGAGTTTGCCCGGGACTAATCCACCGACGGATTGAGGGATCGTCCACCTTACGGACACGTCGTGGAGTAGGAGCAAGTTATCTCCGAACCACGTAAACGAACGTGTTAGCGGTTTGCATTTCCATTCTTGTATTTGGTGTTTAGCTTTCTATTTGTGTCCGTTTGTATTCCGCTGCGCTAACATCGTAGGAAACAAGGATTTGGGGGCGCCGTCTATCCAACCCCCTTCTAGCCGGCCGCAAGATCCTCCAACAAAGCCTATACGCTAGTTTCTCGAGACAGGTGTAGCGACATTCAATATCTTTCAATAAATGGCTCAAAAAGTACATTGACTATTATTCAGTGTCATTTTGTCACACCAACATCGATCCTACTGCTCGCTCTATGGACAACAGGTACATCCAGAGTGACTCACCGACGATAGGCTTTGCAGTATAGGTAAGGAAGTTAAATGACTCTTTAGCTCTTCTAGCGCCTTATCGCACTCCGCATCCCATTGAAATTTTGTAGCTCGGCGTAGAACTTTGAAGAATGGGTGGCTCTGATTGGACAACTTAGAGATGAATCTTGACAAGCCTTTAATCCGTCTAGTCAATCGCTGATCCTCCTTCAAGTTGCGCGGAGGAGGCATGCCTTAGAGTGCCTTCACTATGCTCGGATTTACTTCGATCCCCTACTCGGTTACGATGTAATCAAGGAATTGTCCACTCTTTGCTCCGAACATGCACTTGTTGGGTTGAGCTTGACCCCATACTTCCTCAGGGTTTGGTAGGTCTCCTCTATATTTACATAAAAATTAGCAGCTCTGAGGGATTTTATCAAAATATCGTCAACGTATACCTCCGTGTTTCCGCTGATCTACCTCTGGAATACCTTGTTCATCAATTGTTGATAGGTGGCTCCAGCGTTCTTCAGTCCTAACGACATCACATTATAGTAGAAGGTCCCATCGACTATGATGAAATTGACCTTCTCTTGATTCTCTTTGGTGAACGGAACCTGGTGGCAGCCCTAGTACGCATCCAACATGCAGATCAACTCGCAACCAGTGGTGGAATCCACCATCTGATCAATACTCGACAAAGGGTAGTAGTCTTTTATGCAGGCCTTATTCAGGTTTTGAAAGTCGAGGCAGACCCATCATTTGTTGCCCGACTTGGAGACTAACACCACATTGGTGAGTCAACTCAGGAACTGAACTTCGTGGATGTGCCTGGCCTCAAGTAACTTCTCCACCTCCGCTCGGATAATATGATTCTGCTCCACACTGAAGTCTCTTTTCTTTTGCTTCACCAGCCTAGCGTTCGATCGGACATGTAATTCGTGTTGTACTATGGTTGCGAGATACCTAGTATCTCATGAGTTGCCCAAGCAAACACGTCATGGTTTTGCCTTAGACAGGCAACCAGCTCCACCTTCTTCTCCACGCTGAGGCCGGTTGCTATAAAGGTAGTGGCCTCCGATCGGTTAGGATAAACCTGGACCTCCTCTTTTTCCTTGTAGATTAGCATTAGAGGTTCCTCCAAAATTGCATTCACCTCTAGCCGCTAGGCTTTCCGGGCAACACGCACCTCAGTCTTCACCATTTCAATATAGTACCGACGAGCCGCTAGCTGGTTGCCCTTTACTTCTCCGGCTGAGTTCTTCATGGAAAATTTGATTTTCTAGAAGAACATGGAGATGACCGCTCGGAATTCATTCAACGTTGATCAGCTCAATATGACATTGTAGGCGGACGGAGCATCCACCACAATGAAGTTCGTTATTCTCGTTCTCTTAAGCGGCTCCTCTCTAAGTGATATGGATAGCCGAGCCTGATCTATCGGCAACACTTCATTACCGGTAAACCCATAAAATGAAGTTGTCATGGGATGCAGCTCGCTTTGCTCGAATTACAATTGATCAAATGCCTTCTTGAATATGATGTTCATCGAGCTACCTGTATCTACAAAAGTTCAGTGAATATTATAATTAACAATTACTACTTGGATAATCAAGGTGTCATCATAAGGGACTTCTATTCTCTTCAAGTCCCGAAGACCAAAATTGATTTCTAGCCCCTTTGCTTTCTCTCTGCTGCATCCAACAGCGTGGATTTCCAATCACCGGGTTTGTGACTTCCGAGCTCGATTGGAATCGTAGTCGATCAAACCCCCCCCTCCCCCCGCGATCATGCGATCATGCCTATGTTGCTCCAGGCGGCGTTGCTACGATTCTCTTCTTCTCGAGCTGACCGACGTACCCGCTCAGCGGATGCCTGGGCGAGCCTCTCATAATCTCTTTGTTGGGGCTGCTGTTGGTGTTGTTCGATCGCCGTCCTCTCCTCCTTGCGCTGTCCTCCCAATCAGCGGTGATAGTGTCAATTAGGAGAAGGGGATCAACGACAGAGTCTCAAAGAAGTCGGTTGGTGTGGTTTTGGTTTAAGATGGTAGCAATCTCTTGTGTTGTGTATTGTTGGCCGATGATAAGAACAGAAGAGCAGCATCCACAGTCGAGACTCGGTGAACTTCGTATGCTCAGCTTCCACATGCTAGACTGCATCGGTCCGGGGCTCTGGCTATGACTGTGCTATTCCTGTTCGGGGACCCTTTGGTGGTTGGTATGTATAGGTCGCTCAGTGCTTGGGGACATCAGTTGGCTCGAGAATCACTTCCTTGTTCCGAGTCACCTAGGCTTTTTCGACGTTGATGTATTTGATAGTCCACCCGAGCAGATGATCAAAATCTCTTGGGGGCTTTCGGATGAGCGAGCGAAAGAAATCACCATCTATAAGTCCTTGGGAAAAAGAATTTATCAAGATTTCTAGTGTGACTGATGAGGCTTCTATGGACACTTGGTTAAACATCTTAATATAGGCCGACAATGCTTCCTTGAGCCCTTGTTTTACCGCGAACAGGTTGACGTTCATCTTCTGATAGCGGCGGCTACTTGCAAAGTACTGGAGGAACACCATTCGAAAATCTTTAAAGCTATATATGCATCCAACCGACAATCGTTTGAACAGGTTGACGTTCATCTTCTGATAGCGGTGGCTGCTTGCAAAGTACTGGAGGAACACCATTCGAAAATCTTTAAAGCTATATATGCATCCAACCGACAATCGTTTGAACCACCTCTGTACTGATCTGGAGAGCGTGGTAAGGAATACTCTACACTTGACTCCATTGATATACTGATGGAGGGTGGCCATATTGTCGAACTTGATTAGATGGTTCTCGGGGTCGGTTGTCCCCGTGTATTCCCCGATCGTCAGTGGTCTGTAGTGAAGTGGCAACTGATCTTCTAGGATCTCTTGTGAGAATTACCTATTGATCCGCTTGGGAGAGTCATCGAGCTGTGGTGCTTTGCCCTTCTGCTTATCTCAGACGGGCACATCTTCTAAAGAGGATCCTTGTGTCCTCTCCGCTCAGCCTTGTTCTTCTATGGGGGTGTGGAATAACGCCCGGTGATAGGGGATCAACGCGTTAGGTGCTTCTCCGAATGCCCCGGTCGGGCTGTTGTTCAACTTGTGAATGATAGGGTTTTTCGCTCGGGCTCTTGACTCAGCTAGTTGGCCTGTCATTGATGCTACAGGATCGCTCGCTCAACACTTGGCTGCTGCCTGCTGCTGCTCCACCAGTTTCGCAGCTCGGGCTTGTATTAACATTTCCAAGTCCTCTTGTGTTAGCATTACCGTAGTAAGTCGTCCAACTACAAGTAAGTTTCCATAGACGACGTCAAATATGTTCCTGTCCAAAAGCGGAGAAGATGACAAGCTGGGGATGAGGCTGGAAGGTTGACGACGCAAAGACTCCGCGTGACTCTACAACACAAAAGACGTCAGTGCCTAGCCGAGAAGGCATTCCCAGCGTTGGCCTTTCGACGCTCAAGTCAATTTCCGATGAAGAATAATAAGAATGTTGTAGCAAAGAGTGTGTGAAATAACGAAGTTGTTATAGGATCGAGATACTCTAGAGGGGGGTGAATAGCGCTCGTGCTTTCACATTTATTTTAAAACAATCGGACAGAGAGAGTAAAGGCAGTGAAATAAAGAAATAGACAAAAGAATAATGCTAACTCGACTAAGATTTATTTGGTTCAGAGCTTGTGGCGACTCCTACTCCAAGGCCCGCACATGAGAGTGCTTTCGTTGGGAAAATACTAATCAATCAGAAAGTTACAATAAATGATTACAATTTCAACACAAGTAACTCTAATAAAAATAATACCGACGACTTGGAGAATTAGATATTCAGCAAAGTCATCGTCAGAGCAACTTTTGGGCATCGAGGAGGTGTTTTTTTGAGCAGTACAAAGAAGCGAAAGTTGTTCGGAAAGTTGTTTTTGAAGTGTTGGTCGAATCCTCCTTTTATAGCTCACTCCGGGCGCTTGGAACCTCCCTCGGGCGCCCCCATAGGGCTAATGTGGCTTACTCTCGTCGAAACTTGATCTGCAAAAATTATCCTTCTCCGGACGCCCGGACCACCTGCAAGTGCCCTAACCACCTGCAAGCGCCCGGACCACCCCCCGGACGCCCGGACCGTGACGTAGGCACGCTAATTAGTTCGCTCCAACTTGTTGTGAAGATCGACTTTCAGCAGCCGGGGCGCTTGGAGCAAGTCCGGGCATCCGGACTCCAGACTGCTAAGGCACTTAGCCAAGCGCCCCTCCAGGGCGTCTCTTCACTGAAGGTATCCTGGAGGCCGAAGCAGCAATGGGCGCCCGGACTCCCTCCAGGCGCCTAGACCACCATTTTCCGCACTTGTATTTTTTACAAAACAAGGTTAGTCCAAGCAAATAATATTTAAAAAATGACAAGTTTTGACAGCTTTTGGACTGCCCGGTCCTGACTTTGAGTTTTAGTGAAATTCTAGGTCGGATCGACGCTTACTGTTCCCTCTTCGGGATCGAAACACATCCTCACCTACTTTTTTCAGGAGAAATTACCTTTGCCAAATCGATCCTCACGCCCGTCTAGACTTTTGCTCAGCGTCCGAGACTTTAGGACTTCATGTTGGACGTCCGCTCCATGACCCTTTCAGTTTTCCACCTAGTGTCCGCGACTCCAGGATTTTCTACTAGAGTCATCGACTCTAGGATTTCACCCAAAGTCCTCAACCCGCTAAGACTTCGCCTAGTCTCCCGGACCAGGACTTTATTGTCTAACTACAGTTAGGACTTTCTACCTGCTTAGCCTCAATTAAGACTTTTCTCTGCCTAAAATCACTTAGGACTTTCTTACAAACTCAAACATACTTGTTAGATCACAAGATAACTTAACTTTGAACATGTTTGTCATTATCAAAACACAGGTTCGATCGTCTGATGCTCCCTGTACCAACAATTGTGCATACCTCCGCCTATAGACGGGAACCCCCTTTTATAGTGTCACTGTAATGCCTGCACACGCATCTCAATGCGTGAGTACATTTTCCAAAGCATCCTAGAAAAAGACAAATCAAAAAGTGTACCTGACACTTTTCCTTAAGCGAGCATGCAAATTCCTAATGTGATGGACTGGAAGCTTCCAAAGTACGATTCGTCTGTTGGGCATACTCTGTTGTCAGTAGCACAAACATCCAAAAGAGTACGAGGGGATATGTAGTTGGGCCCCACTATTGGTCGACCGACCCCCGCTCGGAATGGCTGTTTCCGTTAGACCGTGCTGAACAAAGTAATCGCCTTTCACTTTGCTGTCCTTATTGTCGTAGGGCTGGTTTTCATTTGACTGGACATGCCATCTAGTTACCGAGTCGATGGTCCGAAGATTTTACTATTGTCTCTATCGTTCCACTACGAGTTTTCAGAGACTAGTCGTGTCGTCTGACTTTAACTTTCCACTTGGACAAGGGATGTCATTCATTCAGCTTTGCTGTTCCGTTCAACCATCTTCATCTCACCTGATCTATGGACCATATCTTTTTAATTTTACCCTCTACATCAATCATTCTTCTTTACTTTAACATATTTTTAATGGAACTCTCTTATTAACACTGTATCATTTTCTATTACAAATTTTAGGACAATTTACCGACAATAATATTATTTGTTATATAAATATCAAGTAACTTATAATGTATTAAAATAACAATATTAACCTACATTTAATTTATTATAGTAAATTATGAAAAAACTTATAGTTATACCACTTTCTAGAATATTCCACCATCCTACGTGTAGTCGTTCGACGGGGATCTCACGCCGTGGCCAAACGGAATTAACGGCGACGTTAGTTAACGGAGCAGCGCCTTTGAACATTTCTCGCCTCTTTGCCGGATTCGACGGTCTCGATCTCATCCTGCAGACGCTGCGTTGCAGCGGTACAAAGGCCCCGGCCCACGGATGCCTTCACTCACCCGTCTCGCAGCGAATCTGAAACATTTGGGGACCAAAAAGCAGAGAGTCGGTCTTGGGAGGCGAATCCAACGATGGCGGAGCAAGAGGAGACGCTGATCCAGAAGATAGAGGAGAAGAATCGCGGCGGAGATGACTATTCGTCGTCGTCGGAGTCCGACGGCGAGAAGTCGAAGGTGTCGGCGGCAGCGGAGGCCGCCAAGGCCAAGATCTACCGACTCTTCGGCCGGGAGAAGCCCGTGCACCAGATCTTGGGCGGCGGAAAGCGTACGATCTTGATCCTGCTCTCTCTTAGTTTTTGCCTTCGTTTCCTCTTTCCGGAGTAGACTGTTGTAGTTGTATCTCGCTGGATCGGTCTGAGTGTCGCCGTGGCCATTCTGTTCTATTGGCTTTTAGGATTTTTGGGATCGATCTCTGTGATCAATCCCCTATCCTCTTTTATATGGAGTCGGTAGGATCTTTCATCCATTGTTTTATAACGAAATAACGAAGAGATAAAAAAAAACCCATTAGTCTTTGGTTCTTAGTAAAAAATCTGATTTGGTTTATTAATTCGAGTGACATTCCAGTTTCTTATTATAGACTATTCCATCGGACGAGTTTTATGAGGATTATTACGATTTCCTGTGGGATTATCTGACTCTTAGGAGGCAACATTTGTTTTTTTTCTTCTTCTTTTCATTAGAGGACTCTTATTTAAGTGTCCCATAAAGTGTCAAGTTATCTTATTTGAACTGATTATGAATTTAGTACCAGCTCTTTCAGTCATTCCACTGGATCTTTTGTTTTTCTGCTGGTCATTCTACTGCATTATCATGCCTTTTTACCCCGTGATTCCTGCTATCAATTATGTAAGGAAATGTTTCAATTGTGTTTCCTATCCCCTTTTTGGAGAATGACTTACACCAAGATGGGATCGAAGCTGTAACACCATCAAGGCCCCTGATCACTGACCTGCAAGCTTTAGATGTAACAAATATTGTACATTAATTCACCATAACTATTATCCCTACACTGTATAGTTCTGGAAGGCATCTATATATCTCAAAAGATTACCTTTTTTGGTTGTAGCCTCCAAATCCTTTTGGATATGTTTGATCCTATTTCACCATAATTTCAAAGGAGATTATTATTGACACGTCTTAAGCAACATATTGTGCCTCTAGCTACTACCAAGGATTTCTTAGTGAGCTTTCACCGGCCACGCCTAACATAGTGCAATACCATAGATCATCTAATCTTCCTATAGGGATGAAATTGTTTCTGGAATGTGCTTCACTTCCCATAACAACGGTTTTGTTCTATTGCTAGTGTCAAGCTATGCGTCACCTCTACACATTTTTTCTAGTCCACTGTTTCTTATTTGTATTACACCAGAATCAGCCGTAGTATTGAATGGAAACATGTCTCCGATGGATGAAGCATGAGTGGAAGTCACTGTTGATCAACCCAAGTGAAGTCTTGCTGAGCAAGATTGGCATTTTCTTCACTGCATACATTGAAATAGTCTTCACAAATGGTGATGGTTGTTCTGTTTTTCCTAGCCTTGTTTTTCTTTCATTTTTCTATTGTTTTTCTACATCTGCACATTCATTTTAAAGGAAGTAACATCCAACAGCCTTGATTGAAACTTACTTGAGGGGTTATTCTGACTATCCTGACTTTTAGAATTGCTTCACTTCTTATTCTCTCTAGCACTAACATGTGATTGAGAAGGCCGAGTATCAATGTCTGCTTTCTTTTTTCTCATTCACCATTTATTGGACTCTTGTACACATCTCTGTGTGGTTGAGTTTGTGATTGAGACTCACTGTAGGCCTGCCATGTATTAGAATGGAAGGGAGAAGCCACAAGATTTCTACTTCATCTTTGAAGATAATCTTCTTTTAATCTATTAATAATCTGCACCTCATTCAATTAATATCTATACTTTCTATTCATAAAATTCCTTGTTAGGTAAAGTTTCTTCCTGTTGGTTCTCTATTAACAGTTCTTTTATCTTCAACCATCATGTGTGTTCATTTATGCCATCTACGATCTGGTTGTGTTCTCCCCATTGCTGTATACAATCAATTTTTATCTCTGTTTGAAGGTTTTTGATCATTGTCCGACCTATCCAGGAGCTCAACAGATTCATTCAATTTTTTAGCACAAGTTTTTTAACAGGGCAAGTATTTCATCTTGGTGTGCATACATAATTTTGCTCACATAGTAATCATGGCTTTGATGCTATGGAAGTGGTTGATGCACTCCTACTTTGTTTGTCCAATAAATGTGAAAGATTTAAGAAGACAACTATGCTAATTGAACACAAAACAGAGCAAGGTAACAAGTACATACAGAATTAAAACGCGAAGATATACTGTCAAAAATCATACAGACAAAAATATATAGATATCAAATATCCAATCAATATCACAATACCTTACTTCTCATTATTGTGTGTGTGTGTGTGTCTCTCTCTCTCTCCCTCCCCCTTTTCAGTATGTCGTCCAAGGTTTCATCTTCAGAACATTCTCTTTATCAGTGTTCTCATTCATCTGCACACTTTTGTACGCACCAGGGTCAAAATCCTTAGTGCGTTCATATGTATATACAGACAGCTTTACTATATATCTTAAGGGTTGATGAGCTTAAGCTGCCAAGTCCAATGTGGGATTTGATTGAATCATTGATCCAGATATTTCTCTGTTGATTTGACTTATCTTAGGTCATCTAACGCTCATCGATCATTTGCAGCTGCTGATGTTTTTCTATGGAAGGACAAGAAAGCCTCTGCAGCTGTCCTTGGTGGGGCAACAACAATCTGGATCCTGTTTGAGCTTATGGAATACCATTTGCTTACTCTAGTCTGCCACTCCCTTATATTTGCTCTTGCTATCATTTTCCTCTGGTCCAATGCTACTAATTTGATTAACAAGTAAGTCCAGTGCTATCAATTTTTTTTCCTCTCTACTTTGAATGATATGGAATCTTCTGATTGATTGCTTGTGTTTATTTAATGGTAGGTCTCGTCCTCACATTCCTGAGGTGAGCATTCCTGAAGATCTGACAGTGAAAATTGCACTTTCTCTGAGATATGAGATCAACAGGAGCCTTGCAGTTTTAAGGGAAATTGCATTAGGACGGGATCTGAAGAAATTCCTTTCTGTATGCTTCTAAATATATATATATCTGTTCCAGAAGATTTGGATCTCATTTTTAAATATTCTGATTTGTGTCTTGGATTCAGGTGATTGCTGGACTATGGGTTTTTTCAATCATAGGGAACTTCACCAACTTCTTGACGCTGTTTTATATTGGTATTTTGCCTTCAATTTGCTTTCTTGTTTCTTTTTTTTTTAATCTGTGCTGAAAATTATTCTTTTGTTTTTGGCTGTAGTTTTCGTCACACTTCACACTGTGCCTTTCTTATACAACAAATATGAAGACGAAGTTGATGGCTTCACCGAGAAGGCAATTGCAGAATTCAAGAAGCATTATGCAGTGGTTCATGCCAAGTATCTGAGCAAGATACCAAAAGGACCGTTGAAAGATAAAAAAATCCAGTAAGGTATGGTGGCCATGCTCGATGGTAGATATCGTTTTCTTTTGGTGACTACTTTGGCTCTGCTTTGAACCCTCAGTACTGGACTGAGTAGCTGGCTTTTGAAACTTGTGTTGTGGCTGGGAGCAGCTCTTGCCTTTCTTATGTGGTCGCCGTCCTGAAATTTGTTTATGTGTTGGCAAATCTACATGCTATATTTATGTTTGTTCGGAGTGTAGAGGTAGAATTGATGGGTTTGTTAGACATTCTGCATGTGAACTTGGTAAATTATGTAGGGATTCCAAAAAAGATGATTCAAGCTTGAATCTCCATATTTTCAGTTTGTGCATATTTCCTTAAACTCGGTTCTTTGCTTGCTTCAAGTTGGCCATGTTTGATGGCTGCCGATGAATTGTCGGCTGTGTTCACCTTATCCTGAAAGAGGTCTATTAGGTTGAGCACCAAATGATATTAATTTGAACTTTTGAAGAGGAGGATGAGCTACGACACCTTTTTTATTATAAGTTCTTAGAAGTTAGGACCATAGGAATTTTAACTGTTGAGAGCTTGAAAGATCTAGAAAGTTTGAGAAGATAAAAGATCTTGATGGTTTTAAGCTATTGAAATTGTTTGAGGCACTTGTGATTAAGAAGTTGAAAGATCTCGATGGTTTCAAGCTGTCCAATGGATGTAGCTAAGTTGGTACTTGGCCTCTGGAACAGCATAACACTCCAGTGATAAACTATGGATCTAAAATTTGAGATTCGGGATTTTTTTTTCCTTAATGAATAGTGGACTTGAGAATGTTGAGTGTTAGGATGGATCTCTGTGTATATTTTTTTAATTTATCTTAGTGGTTGATCGAATATTTTTACATGACTAGATCAGTCTCTCAGTTTTGACTTTATCTGACTTGATTGATCATATTTTTAAAGTTGGTATTTGAGTGCCTTAATGAGCACTTCAACATCAATCTCTAAGTGTCAATAAAATTTTATTTTGTATATTTAATTATTGCAAATGGACAAGTACAGAGTGTTGCCCTTGTTCTAAATTTTTTTGTATTTGATTTCCTCTTTCGGAGATATCGGAAGATGTTTTTAGTGGATTATCCGTCGATAGGTCCGCGAGACCTGAGTCTTGGAGTAGGAGTCACCGAATGGTTCGAACTAAGTAAAATCGTTTGTGTTTTTTCGTGCTACGTTCTTTTTAATTTCTGATGCGTGTACTTGTGTTTTAAAAACGTTAAAATAAGTTGTTATTTTTAAACCATGTGATTCAATCGCCCCCTTTTTTCACACACGTAATCAATTCAACAGAAAGAGGTTCAATTGTGAATGAGACTTTAATCTCATATTGGGAGTTTCATGGCATGTTGGTTATATTGATTCACATGCATTGAGGATGTGAACAAATGCATGGTGAAAGTCTCTCTCACGCAGAGGGGGTGCAAATCCAAGACTCGAATTGCGTTGAACCATGTTAACTCATGTGCGGACACTACCTGTGCGAACTGAATGTTGGATCGGCCGGGGAAAAAAAATTTCAAGCGGAACAACCAATATTTTGTCACGGAAATCTTTTTGCTGCTTGTGTAACAAATGTATTAAAGAAAGATTAATGCAGAATCAAAACGGTCGATCATTAATGCTGCCCTTTCGCCTTGATCTTTTATATAAGGAGGTTGCGACCACAGGTAAAAGGTTATGTGCATAGAAAAGCAACAGAAGCTCTCCATCTACATTCCCTCCTCTGTCGTGCAACTTTTGATCGACGGAGTGCACGTGAGCCCGTGATAGTTTGGATAGCTCTCAATTTGTCGTGACCTTCAGTGCTTGGGGAGAATCACGGTTCGCTATTGTATCCTGAGAAATAGATGACCCGAGAAAGCCTCGAAGCACAACTGAAGGTGGGACGAATTTGTTTCAAGGAAACTGCATTCGTCGTAGGCCTCGATTTACTCAGTTCACTCGTCCGATCGCTTTCTAGGCTTCTCTTTGCTGTTCGGCAGCAACTTGCTTAGCAGAAGCCTGTAACTCGCCCGGTAGAAACTCGCTCGGCAGAAGCCTCTACTCTCGGTCAGCCTTAGCCTCTTCTCTTGGTTGGCCTTAGCCTATTTCGCCTGGTCAGTCACTGTGAAGTCTGCGTTCAACACTTGGCAGACACCAGTTCCTGTTGACAGCCTGAGATTATCAGCTCAGGTCATTTCAGCAGATAAGTTGAATTTATTTCGTGTAATTTAAATTCAACTAAAGTCCCTGAAAATCTCCAGCAACGGATTGTTTCTTCCAACAATCTCTCCTCTTTTTTCCCCTTTTTTCCCTTCTCTCTTCAGCGTGCAAGGCCAGACTCTTTATAAGAGGGGCATATTAAGACAAAAGATCTCAGAGGGTAAGGTTACCCTTGTCTAGTTATCAAATGATTATGTTACTCTTATCTAGGTGTAAGAGGATTCTGTCTAAATAAAATTATCAGAGGTCATGTTACCCTTGTCTATGTGTCAGTAGATAAGACAAAAGGAGGGCTCTAGTTTAGCTTGACCCTGGCATAGTATCGGGCGACCCTGGTTTTAAGCGGCCCTTG
The DNA here is from genome assembly GCF_018446385.1 of Zingiber officinale. Lineage (NCBI taxonomy): Eukaryota > Viridiplantae > Streptophyta > Magnoliopsida > Zingiberales > Zingiberaceae > Zingiber > Zingiber officinale. The sequence continues at coordinate 108,522,004 of NC_055999.1, read as the reverse complement.
TTTTAGGCAGCCCTGGTTTAGTGCCGAGCGGCCTTGGCTTTAGGCGATTCTGGTTTAGTGCTAGGCGACCGTGGCTTTAGGCGGCCCTAGTTTAGTGCGGTCGGCCTTGGCTTTAGGCAGCCCTAGTTTAGTGTCGGGCGGCCCTGGCTTAGTGTCGGGCGGCCCTGGCTTTAGGCGGCCTTGGTTTAGTACCGGGCAACCCTGGTTTAGTATCGGGCGGCCCTGATTTAGGCGGCCCTGGTTTAGTGCCAGGCAGCCTGGCTTGAGGAAGCCCTGGGTTAGTACTGGGCGGCCCTGGTTTACTTAGCCAAGAAGATTGGTTGGCCTATTCAACCGGTCGAGCGGACGATCAGATGGTCGAACAATTGGACAATCAGCTTCATTCGATCGACTTTAGGAGACGGTTGATCAGCTCTAGTCTAAGAGATAATCATTGACCCTCTTAATTTTTACCCAATTCATTATACTATTTTAACCTCTTTTTATATCTGTGATAGCTTTTAATACTAGCCGTATCAAATATTATTAACCTGTTTCAAGCAGTAATTCTTCTCCTGGTTGTGAGTCTTTGCTGCGCATGTGTGTGATGTCAATTACATCGGGTACATCAATATAAAAATCTGCAGAACAAATTGCAAATGTACAGAATGCCCAAAATAAGAAAATAAAAAAACCAAGACTCAATTTAAAAGGTGAGAATACCAAAAAGTGACACAATAAAAAGGAAGATGTCTAGTTTCCAAGGCACCCATCCTTTTGACTTGTCAGTTCGTTAGTTTTCTGTCCGTAAATGCATCCGTTACAAATAAATATGGTTAGAATGCAACTGTATTCAGTGATAAAAATGTCCCAACAATGATTTTGATAGCTAGCATACACATTAGCAGCTGGGTGGATGGGCGGTCGGGCGACAATGCGGGCGGGCGGGGTGAAGCCGGGTGGACAGCGGACGGGCTACAGGCCGGATGGCCAAGCGGGAGATCGTGTAGCCGAGAGGGCGTGCAGCTGTGCTGACGGACGAGCGGCAACTCGGCCAGGTAGGCGGGCGGGTGGCCGGGTTGGAGTCCGGGTGGACGGCCGACCAGGCTGCCATTGTAGGCACGACGGCGCGGGAGGCACAGCGGGCGCGAGGCTAGGCATGTGGGTGGCCGAGAGTGCGGCTGGGCAGGCCAATGACCGGTCGTGCGGCCAGGTAGCCTGGCGATAGGCCAGTCAAAAGGCCGGGTTGTCGGGCGGGAGTTCGTGCGCCGCAGGCGTGTGACTGTCCGGCCGGTCGTGAGGCCGGGTTGTCGTTTATGTGTTCGGGCTGTATGTCAATCGGGAGTTCGTGCGTCTAGGCGGGCAGACAGTTGGACGGTCTCGCGACCGAGAAGGCTGGCGGTCAGCCATGTTAGCGGATGGTTGTCCGAGCGGGAGGCCGCGGTAGGTACGATGGGTGCGGCAGCCACAGCGGGCACGAGGCGCACGGGCAGAGTCAGGTGTCACGCACAATCACGCACGGGTGAAAACGGAGAGTATACTTTCCTTTTTATTATATATATATAGATCCAGCAGGAAGGACGGGGGACCCCCTTTGAGGGAAGTCAATGCCACGTGGAGGTCAAAGGTCAAATGGCCGGCCGGAAAAGGCGAGGCCGACCGGCTGAACGGGGACTAAGCGGAAGCAGCAAAGACAACCCGACAAGGAGTCGGGTCTCCGACGCTCATGATGAACAAGGTCGCTAGGCCGAGCGGGTAGCCCGCTCGGCCGAGGCATAAAGCAATAATGCTGTGAACAGTTCCATCCGAGCATACGACCCGGAATCTCCCATGCGGATCAGTACCTACGTCCGGTCGGACGTGATGGGACTGCCGAGCGGCCAGACGCTCGGCGTGGGAACAGAAGAGACAAAAGGACAAGGGAGACATCGAGAAACATCTTCTGACAACAGGCGTGTCTAACGACTAAGTCATACGCTGACTTGAACCTTACGACAGAAGATTATGCCGTCCCATCAGAGAGGTGCTCGGACTATAGCAGTATAGTGTCAGGCAAGCTCCTCTGACAAGCTCATACTAAGGTATGGTTAGAGGACACGTATTCACCTCGGTATGTGTGCATGAGCCTCTTCACAGCTCTATATAAGGGTCCTCACACTTCACCGGAGGTACGCATTCTTCGATATTCGAAGCTACTTCCTAGTTTCCTCTTGCCTGACTTGAGCGTCGGAGGGTCGTCGCGGGGAACCCCTTCCCGGCCCGACTTCCTTGCAGGTTCGCCGGAGACCCCTAGGACCGGCCGGAGATCCACGTCATCAATTCGGAGAGCACCACGTGCCCAGCGTCCGTTGATTCAGCGTTCGGACATGATCATATATATATATATATATATATATATATATATATATATATATATAACATCAATGTTGTGATCAAGAAGTTATTGTGCATATTTAAGTTTCTTATTCTGGAGAGCTGGAGAAGATCGTAAAAGGATGGATAAGAATTAAAATAACATAGAAATATGAATATCTCCTCGATGTTGAATAGGAGTGAAGAGAGAAGAGGTGGAAAAAGATAAAAAAATTTATTGTGAATGAGGTTTTAGTTTTATATTGAGAATTTCTTAATATATTGGTTGGTTTATATTGATTCATATGCTATGATGATGTGAACAAATATATAGGGAAAGGTTCTTTTTCATGCGTGGGTACATAGGGGGTGTAAATCTAGGTTCTGGATTGCACTGAACCAAGTTGACTCGTGTGCGAGCATGACCTATGCGTGCCGAATGCCGGACCAGTCAGGGCAAAATTTGCCTAAGTAGAACAACCAACATTTTGCCACGTAACCTTTTTTGCTGCTTGTGTAATGATTAGCGTTCCGTAGCTCGGTGCGTTCATTAATCGATCATTAATTTTGTTGTTCATTTGAGCTCCTATAAAAGGAGGCTGCGACTACAGGCAAAGAAATTACACACGCGAAAAGCTAGAAGTTCTCCACCTATGTTCCCCCTCCGACTCTGTCGTGCAACTCTTGATCGGCGGAGTGGCTGTCGGGTACCTCTCAGTTCGTCATTGTATCCTGGGAAACAGACGACCCAAGAAAGCCTCGAAGCAAAGCCGGAGGTGGGGCGAATCTGTTTCAAAGAAACTACGTTCATTGCAGGCCTCGGTTCGTGCGACTCGGCCGACAGCAACTCGCTCGTCAAAAGCCCTACAACTCAATCGACAACAACTCGCTCGGTAGAAGCCCTGCAAATCGAACGACAGTAACTCACTCGGCAGAAGCCCTGCAAATCGGTCGACAACAACTCGCTCGACAGAAGTCTTCAGCTCAATCGACCTCTTCACTCGATTGGCCTCCACACTCGGTCGGCTTTTAGCTTCTCTCGGTCGGCCTTAAGCTTCTCTCGGTCGGACTCTTCACTCGATCGGCCTCTACACTCGGTCGGCCTTAAGCTTCGCTCGGTGGGCCTCTTCACTCGGTTGGCATCCTCACTCGGTCGGCCTTAAGCTTCGCTCGGTTGGACTCCTCACTTGGTCGGCCTTAAGCTTCGCTCGGCGGTCGGCAGTCGAGACTTGACAGTCGGCACTCGGCGGTCGGCACTCGGCAGTGGGGTACCTCTCAGTTCGCCGTTGTATCTTGGGAAACAAACGACCCAAGAAGCCTCGAAGTACAGCCGGAGGTTGGACGAATCTGTTTCAAGGAAACTATATTCATCGCAGGCCTCAATTCATGCGACTCACTCTGCAGCAACTCACTCGGCAGAAGCCCTGCAACTCGGTCGGCAACAACTCGCTCGGCAGAATCCCTGCAACTCAATCGGCAGAATCCCTGCAACTCAATCGGCAGCAACTCGCTCGGCAGAAGCCCTGCAACTCGATCGGCAATAACTCGCTCGGCAGAAGCCATGCAACTCGGTCGGCAGCAACTCACTCGGTAGAAGCCCTGCAACTCGCTCGGCAGAAGTCTTCAGCTCGATCGGCCTCTTCACTCGATCGGCCTCGACACTCGGTCGGCCTTAAGCTTCGCTCGATCGGACTCTTCACTTAGTCGGCTTCCACACTCGGTCGGCCTTAAGCTTCGCTCGGTCGACCTCGTCACTCAGTCGGCCTTCTCACTTGGTCTGCCTTAAGCTTCACTCGGTGGTCGACAGTCGGCAGTCGAGACTCGGTAGTCGACACTCGGCACTCGGCGGTTGGCACTCGGCACTCGGTGATCGACACTAGGCGGTCGGTACTCGACACTCGGCGGTTGACACTCGACAGTCTGCACTCGGCAGTCGACACTCAGCAGTCAGGTATCTCTTAGTTCGCCATTGTATCATAGGAAACAAACGAACTAAGAAAATCTCGAACCACAACTAAAAATGGGACGAATCTATTTCATGAAAGCCTCATATTCCGGAGAGAACATTGTGGTATATATGTATTTCTTTTTTTTTTCCCATGCAATTTTATCTCTCACGTGACAAAAAAAAAATATTTGATAATTTTTTTATGGAGAGAAGAAAAAAGCATTACTTTCTAGACCTGACTATAATTTTTCTATGTTGTACTTTCTTTGGATATTTGGATGAATTTTTTTTTTCTTTCTCCGTACTTGTGGTATTTTACAATTGGTTGTGTGCTCCCCAAAGCAAGGGAAGATTATTTTTTAGAGATTCATGGCTTTTAACATCACACAATTCTTTGGAAATACTATGAAATTTCATGCCTTCACAATCACATCTACTCATACACATCGTTTTCCGTAACAAAATCAATGTTTATATAGCTGCTCCCAACATGATCTTAACTTGGAATCAATTCATCATGTATCTCTGTAGAACTAATCTTAAAGCTTCTACATTAATATTTTAATTAAGTTAGAAATTACACTTCTTGGTTGGTTCTTCAATCAACTGTTGTATTTGGAGACTTAAACATATTATAAAGATATTTGGATAGCATCTTTTTTTGAACGGAAGTAATTGTACCAGTGTAAATTGATAATAAGTCCATAGGTCTAGGATTATATTACTAAATCCTTATGATAGGCCTAGGCTTACTAGCTGTGCAGTTGTGCTCATGATTGCAAAACTTTAATCAATGTTTTTTTTGCTTCATTTTTATCCATGTTTTTCCCTTCCACATAGAACAATCAATGAGGTTGCTTCTAATTGGGGTCTTAAATGTCTGTGTTTTAATATTCGTAAGTTGAAAGATTTATTTGTCATTTATATTTCTACTGCTATTAGTTTCTATTGTAAATATGTATTCCTTTCTTTCTATAGGGAATATATCCCCACCACCTAAAGTCCTGAAGATGCAAACTGCCGCTCTGAAGATGCAAGCTGAAATAGAAAGAAGAAAACGTGCTTGAGTTCTTGAATCTGAAGGTACTTCTGGACTGTGCTAAATAATGTCCTTCGTTGCAAAAAGTTATTCATAGCATGTCATTATAGATAGGTTTATCGACATTTAAAGTTCATATTGTCAAAGTATCAACTCTATTAGATCTTTGAATTATTTTATCTGTTATCTATTCAATTTCATGTGAAATACTGAAAACTTATATTTAACAGGAGGAAGACAATCTCACATAAATATTGCGGATGAAAAGAAAAATTTAGTGATACTATAATTACAATCAGAAGTAGCAATGATGAACCAGATTAACATGGCAAAAGTTACTTTTAATAAGTTAATTTTATCCTATTTTCTCATATGAACTAAGTTGTCATACGCATTATTGTAAGCAGTTGTTTTATGGTTTTATTATTTTTTTTTGGAAAGAAAGATTCCTTGTGTTCTATTGTTGTCATAAACTTATAATAAAAGAGCTTCTTGTGTCACACTTTCAATAGTTGTAATACTATCACTGATCCTGTCCGATAGTTGAGGTGACAAAAGTTGGGGACGTGGTGCTCCGGTTGACCGTGTGTTGTCTCCTTGCGACCCTGCAACGACAACCGTGTCAATGCCGAACCAGGGAAGGGGTCCCCGACGATGACCCTCCGATGCTCAAGTCAGTCACCAGCAATGTGTAGGAGCAAAGCAAAGTAGCGAACAGTAGCAGAACAGTAAATTATCGCATACCTCCGCTAAAGCTTGGACCCCCCCCTTATATAGGGCTCCTATAGCACGCATGCACGCTTCCCAAGATGTGCATGCTTCTCGAAGCTTTTCCTGAAAAGATATATTAGTAAAGTGTCTCTGACACAATACCTTAACGAGCCAAGCATATCTCGGAAGTGACAGTGGAAGTTTCTATCGTACGATCTTCTATCTGAACCAGCCGTCGACCATACCGCCTGTCAACGGCGCATGCTCCCAAAAAGATAATATCCAGTTAGCGGTGTCTTTTACTGGGCCGAGCGGGATAGCCGCTCAGCTTGGGTTCTTACTTTCTGCTCGGATGAGTGTATTATCTGGCCGAGCAGGGAAGGCCGCTCGACGTACCCTTGCAGATACCTAGCTGTCTTTCTGAGCGTCGGAAGCTCGGAACCCCCGCCGAGCTGTTATGATGTCGGATCGAGTCTTCATTATCTCGATCGGGCGAGCGTGCTCCCCGATCGAGTAGTGGTATAGGGGTGTTTGACCACCTTAACTCTGACCTCCACCATGGCCCTGACCTCAACCATGGCAGCGGGGTGGGGCCTCCCCCCTTATCACCGCATCACAAGTCTCCCCTTCAAGTCTAGTCGAAGGAGACTGTAGTCCGACTGACTGAACCAGTGTGTGCCGATTTCCTGTCCGATCGACCCTCATCATTGTATGGACTCCGGTCATGATGTACCTGATCCTCGCCGATCGGCCTTCTGAAAGTAGTTGCTCGGTTAAGTATACTCTTTTGATCTGATCGGGAAAGCAAAGGCTTACACTTAGAAGACTTCTTCCTCCGTCTATCCTGGGCGAACGCAGATGGGACTGACGTCACCTTAATTTCTCGGGAAGCATGCAAATCCTTTTTCATTAAGGCAGAGTGGGTTCCCATGCCAATCTTAATCTCTGACCAGTGATAGCACGCCACATGTCATGCCCGTAGCCGTCACACGCCTGACGTGACAGGCATTGATGGTGGCGTTTGGCAGTTTGAATTCAAAGGTCGGATCGTCGCCTAGGTTTTCATGACCTGGATCGGATGGCTCCGGTTGGCCAAGCCCGAGGTATATGAGCTCGTTGCCTCCCAGCATTCTCCACTTCTGCTGCCGCGTTCCCGACTCTCGTGCTCTCCGGCGACCTCTCGTTCTCCTCCTCCGGCGGCCTTCTGCGCGTCTCCTTCGACCATTTCTCTCCTGACGATCTACATCTTCGTAAGCTTCCTTCCTCACTTGCTTTCGATCTCCGGCTTCTTCCTGTTCTCGGTGACCTTCTAGCGGTCTTTTCTCTCTTTCGGTCATGTTTTCTTCCACTATTTTTGCTTCTTTTGCAATGGCTAGCTCTTCTCAGCCGTCGGACCCCCCTCCTGGACTCTGGTACACCACCATGAAGACCAGTTTCGATGAGGACGACGCCGAGAGCCTCAAGAATGCTTTTGATATTCCCCCTGATAACGAGATCATTTTAGCTTCCTCATCCGATCGGCCAAATACATCGCCGACCGGCACCATCTATCTGTTCAGGGACCAATTTGTGACCGGTCTCCGCTTCCCTATCCATCCCTTCATTATTGAAGTCTGTAATTATTTCCGTGTTCCCCTTCCGCAACTTGTGCTGAATTCCTTTCGCCTTCTGTGCGGCATCATTGTGTTGTTTTGGCTGCACGACATCTCTCTGACTCCTCGAGCTTTCCACTACTTCTATTACCCCAAACAGTCCGAACTGGGTACCTTTCTGTTTCAGTCTCGGATCGGGCTGGTATTTTTTTTTGACAAAATACCGACTTCCAATAAACATTGGAAGGAATATTTCTTTTTTATACGCCTCCTCGAACGGCCGAGCTTCCGAACCCGCTGGCAGGTCGGCTTACCACCTCAACCCGATCTGAAGAAATACAAGAGCCGCTCGGACTACCTTCATGTTGTATCCATGTTGGCCGGCTAGAAGTATGACATCCATAAGTGCTGCTTGAGGGTGTGTTGTACATCTTTGGCCTAAGTCCGATCCGCACTGAGCTCCCGACCAGCTTAGGTAAGAGGTTCCATGTACGTTTTTCCTTTGATTCTAACTAATTTTTCTGCTTCTTTTGCAACCGAAGTCATGCTGCATGCTCAGATGTCCGGCCTTGCGAAGCTTCAGAACACTGAGATCGAGGTGGTTGCTATCGAAGAATTGGCGAACCATGGCCCATAGTTGGTCGGCTCTCAGGATGAGAGTGCAGCGACTCCCGCCTGGCGAGTGGAGGGGCAGCTAGCCGAGCCCCCAGTATTGAGGTTGCTGGTGGCTCGAAGCAACCATCCAAGCAAGTGCCTGTCATCCGGGCAGAGAGCTCAAGCTCCTCTGGCGAGCCGTTGTTAAGGCACAAGAGGCGTCAAATAGAGTCTTCGCGCTCTGTTGCTTCGGTGGTGGGATCTGCCGAAAGGGTCGAGGTCGGCACCTCGAATCCCTCCGCAATTCTTGAGACCACGCCCGAGATATCCTTCGACCGGCCACCTTCGGCGGTCGAGCTGTCGTAGGAGCCTATTGCAGCAAAGCCCCATGCCTCCATGCCGCCATCCTCGCAGCCGAGGGTTCTGCGATCGACCGTCCTCGCGGCATCTGCATCCTGTCTGGCCGACCCAGCAACCTCGGCCCACTTGGCTCCGAGCGGACGATTATCAGTCACGACGATCCTTCATTTGCCAACGGAGGAGTACAAAGAGTCGAGGACCCAGTCGCTCACTCCTAAGCATCAAATCATCATCTGGGGCCCGCTCGCCCAATCTGGGAAGAAGCCCGAGCCCGAGCGGCGGTGATACCCCAGGCGCGCTCGCCAACAGTCATACCCAAATGACCACTGCGGTAAGCTCCTTGTAATTATTTTTTCTCCGATCGGCTCTAATCCTTTTACCTGTTTGTAGTATTGGGTGGAGAGTCTGGCCATGTGCCATAGGCTGGCTTATCTGGAGGATGAGTTCAAGAAGCTTAGAGTCTGAGGCAGCCAACCCGCCACCGATCCGAAGGAGATGGCCAAGTTGAAAGCCGACCTGGAGAAGGCAACAAGCTTCTTGAGGCCGAACAGGCTAAAACCTCTAGCCAGGAGGAGATGTTGGGCCGACTCAAGAAGCAGGTCAACACCTTTGACAAAAAAGATCGGGTTGACCACCGCTAGGAAGAACCGGGCCATCGAGGACTTGGAGTTGAAGAACACGGAGGCTCGAGATCTCGCCAGCAAGCTCAAGGAGACTGAAGACTTCCTAGTGATCGAGCGAGCTAGCCGGTCGACGCGGGAAACCGAGCTCCAGGGACAGCTCTGCAATAAGGACGCAGCACTGAAGTTGGCCCAGGATGAGCTAGGGAGGGTGGAAGACCGAGCTGGAGGGCTCCCGAGCGACGATGAAGATTTATCAGGACACCGAGCCGAGTCGATTTGCAGCAATGAAACAAAACTATATCCGCTAGGGCGCCTTCAATGATAAAGTCGTTGCCCGTTATCTTCGACTCTGCAACCTCGCAATAGACGAGATGATCAACCAGCTCAAGGTGGGCGACCACCTTCCCGAGACCTTGAAGGACAGCGTTATCAACCGGGATAAGATGACCGAGTCACTACCCAACGACGCTCTGGATTACCTTGAGTGAGGTTGAGCGCTGAGAATTTTTAAAGTCTTAATGTAAGTTCGCCCGTTCAGCGAAGCTCTTATCTTTATCTTGCAACTGTAATCTTGAAATGTAATCCTAAAAATTTTGGTTTTAATATATGTGCGCCTATTCAGCGAAGCATTTCCTTTCACAGTGTTTCTTGTCTTTGACTGTAAATGCCCATGATCTCGTATCTACGATTAACCGCTTGACCATAAGTGCAGGCTTGGGTTTAAGGTCACCGCTCGACCGTTAGTGAGGACACGCGTTTAACGTACCGCTTGACGATTCAGTGAAGACTCGGGTTTAAGGTCGCCGCTCGACCGTTGGTGGAGACACGCGTTTAACGTTGTCGCTTGATGATTTGCAGTGAAGATGAGAGTTTAAGATCGTCGCTCGACTGTTGGTGGACACACGCGTTTAACGTTGCCGCTCGATGATTTGGTGAAGATGAGAGTTTAAGATCGTCGCTCGACCGTTGGTGGAGACACGCGTTTAATGTCGCCGCTCGACGATTTGGTGAACATGAGAGTTTAAGGTCGTCGCTCGACCGTTGACGGAGACTAGAGTATAAGGTCACCGCTCGACCATTGACGGAGACTAGAGTTTAAGGTTGCCGCTCGACCATTGGTGTAGACGAGAGTTTAAGGTCGTCGCTCGACCGTTGGTATAGACGAGAGTTTAAGGTCACCGCTCGACCATTGGTGTAGACGAAAATTTAAGGTCACCACTCGACCGTTGGTGGAGATGAGAGTTTAAGGTCGCCGCTCGACCGTTGGTGTAGATGAGAGTTTAAGGTCGTCGCTCGACCGTTGGTGTAGACTAGGGTTTAAAGTCGTCGCTCGATCGTTGATGGAGACACGCGTTTAATGTCGACGCTCGATGATTTGATGTGTCGTTCGGCATATAGCTTAGAAATCTTTTATTTTGACCCTTCATTTAGAGAGGACGTGCAAATATGTATAAATACACTTCTACACTTGCGCACCTCTCATCCGACCCGATAGGGTTGGAGATGGTTTGCGCTCCATGGTCGTTCGAGCCGCCTTCCCGTCTCCTCCTCTAGATAATAAGTACCCGAGTGGAGCTCTTCCACGACCTTGAAAGGCCCTGCCCATGTAGCTTCGAGTTTGGTGACATCCCCGACTGGCTTGACTTTCTTCCAAACGAGGTCGCCGACCTGGAAGGACCTCGGGATCACCCTCCGATTATAGGTTTGCTTCATCCGCTGCCGATACGCTATCAGTCGAACGGCTGCTTTGGCGCGCGCTTCATCCACCAAGTCCAGCTCCAAAAGCCTCTGCTCGGCGTTGCCCTCATCATAATGCCGCACCCGATCGGACTCTAATCCGAACTCGAAAGGGACGACCGCTTCTCCGCCATACACCAGGTGGAATGGGGTCAGACCGGTCCCTTCCTTCGGCGTTGTGCGAAGGGTCCACAGCACGCTCTGGAGCTCATCGACCCAACTACCTCCCATATGGTCGAGCCGAGCGCGCAAGACTCGGAGGATTTCTCGATTGGTGACTTCTGCTTGCCCATTGCTCTACAGATAGGCCACGGAAGTGAAGGCCTGCTAGATGTCATATCCTTCGCACCACTCCCTGAGCCTCTGAACGGCAAATTGTCTTCCATTATCCGAGACGAGTCGGTGAGGGATGCAAAAATCGGCAGATGATGTTCTACCATACGAACTTCATGACCATCTGCTCGGTTATCTTGACTAGGGGCTCGGCTTCGACCCATTTGGAGAAGTAGTTCACCGCGACGAGTAGGAACTTCCGCTGACCGGTTGCCATAGGGAAAGGTCCCATGATATCCATGTCCCATTGGTCGAATGGGCACACTACCGTGGACGCTTTCATTTTCTCCATCGGTCGATGTGGCATGTTGTGGTACTTCTGGCAAGATAAGCAAGTGGCCACTGTCCGAGCGGCACCCTCCTAGAGGGTCGACCAAAAGTATCCAGCCAGAAGTATTTTCCGAGCCAACGCGCGGCCGCACGGGTGACCCCCGCAAGGGCCTTAGTGTACCTCATTCAGGATGTAATCGATGTCTTCTGGTTCAACACATTTGAGTAAGAGTCAGGTGAAAGCCTTCTTATAGAGCTGGTCGCCGATCAAGGTGAACCGACCGACTCTCTTCTTTATCTGGCGAGCATCCTCCCGATCGGTAGGCATGCTTCCCGAACGCAAGAATTCTGTTAAGCTCGTCCTCCAATCGTTTGAAAAGGTGATTCCCTCCATACTATCGATGTGGGTCACAAGCGATACTTGCTCGATCGACTAACCTATGACGGTCGACGAGCGAACTAGCTAACTTGGCCAATTCATCTGCAACTTGATTTTTCGCTCGGGGGATCTTCTGTATGACAACCTCTTGAAAGTTGGACTTTAATTTTTCAAAGGTCTCTGCGTAGAGCTTGAGTCGGACGTTGCTTATCTCGAATGCTCTGGACAGCTGCTGAGCGTCCAACTGAGAATCCGAATGGATCAAGACTTTGACTGCTCCAACGTGCTGAGCGGCCTGTAAGCTGGCTATTAGCGCCTTGTACTCGGCTTCATTGTTGGTGGCCCTGTAGTCTAGCCGAACGACCAACTGCATCCGATCTTCTTGCGGGGAGATGAGTAGTATGCCGACGTCGCTCCCCTGTCGAGTGGATGAACCATCCACATATATCCTCCACACGGCATCTGGCTCCGGGCTCTATTCCTCAGTGACAAAATCCGCCAAGGAATGTGCTTTGATGGTAGTTCGGGATTGATACTGGATGTCGAACACGCTGAGTTCCGTCGTCCATTTGATCAGATGTCCAGATGCCTCGGGATTGAGAAGTACTCTCCCTAAGGGATTGTTGGTTATCACGATTATAGAGTGGGCGAGGAAGTACGGGCGAAGCCTCCGAGCGGTGAGCACTAAAGCATAAGCCAACTCCTCAAGACCGGTGTAGCGAGACTCAGCATCTTTTAATATGTGGCTTAAAAAGTACACTGGTTATTCCTAGCCACTCTGCCTAACTAATGTCGAACCGACCGCATGATCTGTAGACGACAAGTAGATCCGGAGCGGCTCGCCAACACATGGCTTGGCTAGGACAGGCAGGGAGTTGAGGTATTCTTTGAGCTCTTTGAATGCCTTGTCGCACTCCTCATCCCATTGAAATTTTGTCGCCCGATGCAGTATTTTGAAGAATGGCAAGCTCCGATCGGATGACTTGGAGATGAATCTGGATAGCGTTGTGATCCGATCGATCAATCGCTGAGCCTCCTTCAGGTTGCGGGGCGGGGGCATATCTTGCAATGCTTTTACTTTGACTGGGTTTAGGGATGTAAATGAACCAAACGGTTCACGAGTTATTCGGAGCTCGGTTCGATAAAAAGCTCGTTTGAATTCGTTCGTTTATCTTATCGAGCTGAACTCGAGCTTAAGGATATTCGGCTCGTGAGCTCATGAACATGTTCATTTGTAGGCTCACGAGCCAAAAAACGAGCTTTAAATCGAGCCAAAAAATGAGTTTTAAACGAGCCAAAAAATGAGTTCTAAAACGAACCTTAAAACGAGCTTTAAAATGAGACAAAAAAATGAGCTCTAAAATGAGCCTGAAAACGAGCCCGAGCTCGCTTAACGAATTAGGCTCATTAACTATGATAATCGAGCTAATAACGAGCCGAGCTCGAACTGTTCGCGAGCTAGATAATTCCAAAACGAGCCGAGCTCGAGCTTTGTAATAAAAGTTCGATTCGAGCTCAAGCCGAGCTCGAGCTCGAATGTAACTTAAATGAGCTGAGCTCGAGCCTAATACTATTCGGCTCGGTTCATCTTATTTACATCCCTAACTGGGTTCACCTCGATGCCCCGCTCGATTATGATGTAGCCGAGGAAGTGCCCACCCTTTGCGCCGAACAGACACTTACTTGGGTTTAGCTTTATCCCATAAGTCCTGAGTGTCTGGCAAGTCTCCTCAATATCTACACATAAGTCAGCCGCTCGGAGGGATTTTATCAGGATATCATCTACGTATACCTCCATGTTACAGCCAATCTGCCGTCGGAACACTTTATTCATCAATCTTTGATAAGTAGCTCCGATATTCTTGAGTCTGAACGGCATGACGTTGTAGTAGTACGTTCCGTCGACCGTAATGAAGCTGACCTTTTCTTGATCTTCGCGGGCAAGCGACACCTGATGATAACCCTGGTAGGCATCTAGTATGCAGATCAGCTCGCATCTGGCAGTGGAGTCCACCATCTGATCAATCCGAGGTAACGGGTAGAAGTCCTTCGGGCATGCCTTGTTCAAGTCACAGAAGTCGATGCAGACTCGCCACTTGTTGCCCGATTTGGAGACGAGGACAACGTTGGCGAGCCAGCTCGGAAATTGAACTTCCCTCACGTGTCCTACTTGCAACAACTTTTCTAACTCCGCCCGGATGATCAGGTTCTATTCACCGCTGAAATCCCTTTTGCGCTGCTTTACCGAGCGAGCGTTCGGTCGGACATGTAGCTCATGTTGAGCTACGCTTGGAGAGATGTCGGGCAGCTCATGTGTTGACCATGCAAACACATCATGATTTTGTTGGAGACAGATGATCAACTCTGCCTTCTGCTTGGCTCCCAGATCCGTAGTTGTGAAAGTAGTTGCTTCCACTAGGCAAGGGTAGATTTGGACTTCCTCTTTCTCTTCATAGACTAGGGTAGGAGGTTTTTCAGTAACAGTATTTACCTCTAACCGTGGAATCTTCCGGGCAGACCTAGCCTCGGTTTTGACTATCTCGACGTAGCAGCACCGAGCGGTTAGTTGATCGCCCTTGACCTCCCCTACCCAGTCATCTACTGGGAACTTGATCTTTTGGTAGTAGGTAGAGACTACTGCCCGTAACTCATTGAGGGTCAGTCGGCCCAAAATGACATTGTAGGCTGAGGGGGCATCTACCACGATGAAGTTCGTGGTCCTGGTCCTCCTGAGCGGCTCCTTTCCGAGCAAAATGGCCAATCTTGTTTGGTCGATCGGCAAAACTTCATTGCCGATGAATCCATACAGCGAGGTCGTCATAGGTAGCAGCTCATCCCGATCAATCTAGAGCTGATCGAAGGCCTTCTTGAAAATTATATTCACCGAGCTTCCTATGTCAACAAAGATACGGTGAATAGTATAATTAGCGATCACCGCTCGGATGATCCTGGCGTCGTCGTGAGGAATCTCGATTCCCTCCAAGTCTTGGGGTCCGAAGCTGATCTCGAGCCCGCTTGCCTTCTCCCGGTTGCATCCTACTGCATGGATCTCCAGTCATCGCGCGTATGACTTCCGGGCTCGATTGGAGTCGCCATTGGTCGGGCCTTCGGCGATGATGTTTATTTCTCCCCAGGCGGCATTACTTCGATTCTCTTCCTCCGGAGTGGAGGGCCTGCTTTGGTCATCCAGGCCCCGGGAGGGCTCAACGTGCTCTCTCCGTGGGTGTTGCTGCTCGGGCGATCTTCATGCATCTCGCTGCCTAGCGGATTGATGTCCGGGCTGCCAATCGAGTGAGGGAGACCGACGACAGTAGTTTCGTTGAGCCGGTCGACTGATGATAGGCGTCAATCCTCGATAGTCACGTATGTTGTGCGATGCGGACTGGTGGAAAGAGCAAAACATAGACGTCCAAACCTTGCCCTTTGATGCTTTGGCAAGGAATCTTGCAATATTGCTTCGAAGAACTGGCAGTTGATCCGTTCGAGAGACGTGTCTCCTCGGGGTGCCTTGCCTTTCCGTGCATCCCAAATGGGGCTTCGCCCGAAGAAGATCCCCACCCTTGGTTGGCTTGGGCTATCTTCGAGGGTGTTTGGAACAATGCCCGATGAAAAGGTATGGGCGCAGGTGGTGCCTCTCCATGTGTGTCGGTTGGCAATCTATTCTGTCCCCAGATAGAGAGCTGCTCCAGGTGATCCTCCTGGGCTACTCGGCCTCCTGTTGCGGACGTTGCTTACTATGCTTGCCGATCGGCTAGCGCCTTCTATTGTTGCTACTCGACTATTTTCTACGCTCGTGCTTGCACAAGCAGGCTGAGTTCTTCTTGGGTGAGCGTCACTGAGTGAAGTTGTCCAGCGTCTTCCATCCTCTCGGCTCGGATGCAAGTTACGTTCCCACATATGGCGCCAAATTTGATCATGTCCGATAGTCGAGGTGATGGAAGCTAGGGACGTGGCGCTCCGGTTGACCATGTATTGACTCCTCGCGACCCTTCAACCATAACCGCATCGATGCTGAGCCAGGGAAGGGGTCCCCGTCGATGGCCCTCCGACGCTCAAGTCAGTCACCGGCGGTGTGTGGGAGCAAAGCAAAGTAGTGAACAATAGTAGAACAATAGATTATCGCATACCTCCACTAAAGCTTGGAGACCTCTTTATATAGGGCTTCTGTAGCGCGTGTGCATGCTTCCCAAGGTCTGTATGCTTCTCGAAGCTTTCCCTCAAAAGATGTATCAGTAAAGTGTTCCTGACACAATACCTTAACGAGCCGAGCATATCTCGAAAGTGACAGTGGAAGCATTTACCGTACGATCTTCGGTCTGAACCAGCCGCCAACCATGCCGCCTGTCAATGGTGCATGCTCCCAAAAAGATAATATCCAGCTAGCGGTGTCTTTTACTGGGCCAAGCGGGATAGCCGCTCGGCTCAGGTTCTTACTTTCTGCACGGATGAGTGTATTATCTAGAGCTGTCAAACGAGTCAACCCGTGACGGGGCGGGCTAACCCACTAAAAACCCAACATCTGGCGGGTCGGGGCAGACCGACCCACCATTTCGACGGACTACGATATTGCCAACCCAACTCAAGGCAGGTTGCGGGTTTAGCGGACCAACCCACGAGCTTATAAAAAATAAAACAAATAATAAAATACATCTAAACAGAACAAGATAGAAAATAATGATAGGATTGCTGATAAAGATTCTTGTTCATTACAAAAACTTACAAAAATAAATAAATAAGATATTCCAATGAAGACTCCATTCTCCGGGTTCTACACCAGTGCACCACCACAGTCCACAGACCACTCATTATATAAAAGGTTGAACTTGGGATGCATTGCATCCATCTCCGCTCAGGAGCAAGTGGAGAGGAGGTGACAAAGACTGCCCACAAGTTGGTGATCAAGGGATTGCAACTTCGCAAGCTTGGTCTCTTCTCCCTTATCTTCTTTGGTGATCAAGGGTCCATTCTCCAAGTTCTACACCAGTGAGTCAGTGACCGATGTTGCAGTGCACCACCACAGACCACATAATCTACACCAGTCACGTGTTTCCAATGAAGATTCCAAATGATCAGATTCTACACCACACAATAATTAAGAGATTCCACAACAAATCATAATAATCAAACACACCAGACACCACACTGTCTAGTGTCCACACAGTAATTAAAAACACACAATAATTAAGACATTCCACAACAAATCACAATAATCAAACACACCACACTGTCCAATGTCGACACAGTAATTAAAAACACACAATAATTAAGAGATTTCATAACAAATCACAATAACCAAACACACCACAGATTCCACAACAAATCACAATAACCAAACACACCACACTGTCCTGTCCACACAGTAATTAAAAACATAAAATAGTTCATAAAACCAAAACAGAAAGTTTAATAACTCTATGAACCTAAAGTCTTAAACCGCAATAGAAAGTTTCATAATACAATGTTTTTTAAATTTCATCAATGACATCATTCACATCAAGTTCTCCTGATCCTCCTCCATCTCCTTTCTCTTCATCGATATCCTCTTCTAAAGTATTTGATTCTTTCTTAGATAATGTTGTTTTGATACTTGCATTATCTTCATTATCTTTATCTACATATAAAATACATAAAGATGAAGATAGTTAAAAATAAAATAACAACAAACTAATATATCAACTAAGTCAAGTACATAACTAAAATAAACAAATTACCAATAGCATAATCATGTAACCAATTGCGAGTACAAATAAGAGCTTGCACTTTTTCATGAAGGGTACAACTTCTATACTTGGTAAGCACACGAGCACCAATAGAAAAAGCTGATTCTGATGCAACAGTAGTTATAGGAATAGCTAAAACATCACATGTCATTAGTGCAAGGGTTGGGTACTGATGCTTTTGATTCTTCCAATGCTCCAAAATATCCAAATCTTGATAATATGCAAATTCAAGTTTTGGCTCCTCCAAATAGAGATCCAATTGAGATTTTCTAGCACTTGTAATTGTTTGGCTCTCATATGTCATCATTTCCTACAATAATTAGAATATTAGTGACAAACAAAATATAAACAATTAGAGAATACAACAACAAAAAATATTAGAGTACTTACCTCAAAGATTCTTTTATTCTTTCCTTTAACTACTCCTCCTACACTTTGCGAAAGTGTATGTGTGGTAAAAGAAGATTGTGATTGTGAAGAACTTGTCTTGTTAGTAGTAGAATACTAATCAAAAAGCTTATACAATTTTGTCTTCACAAGATCCATCTTCTCTTGGCATTTAGGAGAATCATTTTCAACCTTTGAATAAAAAAACTCTAACATCGAAAGCTTTATTCGTGGGTCAAGAATAGCTCCAAATGCAAGCACCATACTATATTGAGTCTAATACTTGTCAAACTTCTCCATCATTCTTTTACACATATAGCTTATCATCTCATCTTCATTCGATAAATTTTCCTTTAACAAAACTTCAATCTTCCATACTTGCATAAAATATAAATTTGATGTAGGATAAGAAAAATCAGAAATCAAATTAGTAGTGTCATAAAATGGCTCAAGGAACTCACATACTTTCTCTCCTCTTTTCCACTCTTCACTTGAAGGACAATATTTATAATTCTTGTCATTGAATTGAAAAGAAGAAAAAGCTTTTTTATATTTGATGGCACTATTCAACATTAAATATGTTGAGTTCCAACAAGTAAACATATCCAATCGCAAGCCAATACTAGTATCAATGTTACCAACTGCTTGTACACATTCTCCAAACTTCTTCATTCTAATCTCTGAACCTTTAACATACTTGACCGACTCTCAAATTTTATTCAAAACTGTAGTAGCCACTTTCAAACCTTCTTGGACAATGAGATTCAATATATGAGCAGAACAACAAACATGAAAAAATTCACCATCACATAACAAGCTATCATGCAAAGAGAGTTGCTCTTTCAAATGAACCTGCATATTATCATTACTAGATGCATTATCCAATGTTAAAGAGAAAACCTTTTTCTCAATCTCCGATTCCTTCAAATATTCAAATAATTTTGCAATTAATTCAACTCCTGAGTGCGGAGGGGGCATATGAGAAAAACTAAGGGTGTGTTTGGTACGCGCGTTATTCATTTTCATTTTTTGAAAAACGCGCATTTTCTAGAAAACAGAAAATGACTTTTTGTCATTCTCTGTTTTTCTAGAAAACGATATCTATTTTTTTAGAAAACAGGCATGAAAAATGCAAATCAAACACAATTTTTCAGAAAACGTGCGTTTTCACAAAATGAAAATGAAAAACGCGCGTACCAAACGCACCCTAAGTATTTTACTATTCTATTTCCAGTCATTATCAACAAAATAGGCGGCTAAGCAAATATAACCCTCACTAGTGCACGCCGTCCATAAATCTGAAGTTAAACACACTCTATTCTGAATAGTAGCCAAAGCATACTTAAATTTCTCTTTCTCCTTCAAGTAGATTCGGTTAATATCAAAAATAAGAATATTTCTAGAAATATAAGCAACATCAGGATCAATGTACTTCATCCAAGCTCTAATACCATCATACTCAACAAATGAAAATGGTAAATCATGTCTGATAATTGCACAAGCCAGTAAGTCATGTGAAATCTTTTGGTTTATTTTCTTAGGCCTCATCTTACCATCTTGATCAAGACACATTTTCCTACATCATGGAACTTTAATTTGTCACAAATTTTAAGATGACGCCATAATGTAGAAGTTCCATATTGTTTACCCCCACACTTATACTATTTTTTACATCCAATACATTCAGCTTTATCTATACTATCAATCCCTTTGATTTTCTTAAAATACACCCAAATATCATAAGTTTCTTTAGATATTTTAGTTGACCCCTTATCATGCTTAGCACTTTCCGATTCACCATCCAAAATAATAGTTTGTTTTTAAGAAGTAGAGTCCATTTCAAAATCAATCTGAAATAAAATAAATACATAAAAAGTTTTAGTTTATGATAAAATCAATCAAACACACAAAATGTCAATAACAAAATAGCATGAATTGATTTTTTGTATTAGCCCTCTAGATCTCAACAAAAAAAAATAAGAAACTGATCTCTTCTAAATCCATGTCTTCTTACAGTTATGTTGAGCATCAAAATTCAAAAGAGAGAAATGGTAATATGGTATTGCAGAATAAATGCTAAAACATTAGAGAGTACTGAAGTAGGGAGTGGACTGCAGTAGGACTAGTGGGAAATAGAAGGAAAATAGGAAATGAAGTAAAAAAAATCTCACCTAAAATAGGAGCTTGAGACCGCAGAACTTTCGTACGTTGGCGAACGAAAAGGAAGCATGCAACGATTCCAAGGTACGAGAAGCCGGAGCGGAAGCGTGCTCGAGGAGAAGATCGGAAATTGGGTTCGAGTGAGCCCTATTCCGGATGACCGAAATCACCCAAGCAAACGGAACAGGAGCGGAAGACCCGGATCAAGGGGAGCAGAACGGAAGCAGAGGGCCCAGACCGAAAAAGTCAATCATGTTGACTTTGTGGGTCCGGGCGCCCGGAATCCAAATTTTATCATCATTGACGTGGACATTGACCGACGCGCCAGGGATAGAATTCTATTCCACTCCAGGCGTCTGGAACCCTTCCAAGCGCCCCGACCAGGGCTATAAATACAGTTTTGGTCCCAGAAGCTAAAAACTAACAAGAATTACTGAGCAACACTTGTACACGCTTTCCTCTTTGTTTAGCTTCTTCATTTTCTATGCTTACACTACTGTAAAGAGAATTCTCCGCCTGAAGGAGAAAGTAAGGCGATTCTATTCCTTGGATTAACAATCTCCCCAATTGTAACCAAGTAAACCTCTGAGCCTCTGCTTTTCAGTTTATTTATTTTCTTATGCAAGTGTTTATTTAAGTTATAAGCCGACGAAGGTACTTTTTTGTTTAAATTGTGCAGAGCTATTCAACCCCCCTTCTAGTCGGTCAACGGTCCTAACAAGATGGTCTTTCCTCATCACATTCAGACTGTGCGCCAAACATCACGTCACTCAAATTTTGTTCTTATAATTTGAATGTTATCATTCATCTAAATTCTAAAAACGAGCTTTATTTGTCTTCAGGAAGCAAGACAAAGAGTTTATGAGCAATACATCCAAGCAATTGTTGAAACAGCAAAAGCAAAAGCAAAAGAGTTATAAAATTAAATTTTAAAATAGTTCATTGAAATCCTTTTACATGTATGAGATTTTTATTTACACCAGTTCAACTCTTTGCATAGGAAGCTACCCATCACCTTCCAAAAATTTAGGATTTACTTCTTCCATTATAACTTCTATAGTAACAATATCCCAGCAAATCTTTCATAGCTATATTCCAAACCCATGGAGCAAAACTGGTAACATTTTTGTATTTGTCATAGTGTTGTTGGTAATATGCTAAAAATTCCTTTAATTGTAGGTATATAGACTACCAATACCATACCAGCTCCTCGCAATGGAAGATCTCCGAGAATTAGTGGATTATCAGAGTTAGAAAGGATGGCTGGTGGAATGCCAGACTCATCCTTTGTCAATCAACTTCTGCAGAACCTAGCCATTATGCGGATAATGCAGAGTCTCCTCTCCAATCCTCAGTTTATGAATCAGGCATTTTAAAAAAAAAAATTAAAAAAAACTTATTATTAGATAGAAGGAATTGTTGTTGCCATCAATTTTTTATATTTTATCCGATTGCTTACCATCAGGCTCTGAGTCAACAACTACATAACTTATTGGGTTCCAATGCTCAACTTAGCAGTATGTCGCAGAATCCAGAATTGATTCGGTAGCTTACTTCTTCTGAGACACTGCAGGTAGATGCATTTGCAACGTTTTGTTACATTACTTGTGATCTGTTATCAAATCTTTATTTGTCTGGTTTACAACAACTTCTATCATTTCAGCAGACACTTTTATCCTCAGGTGGTCAGCGGCAAATAAACCAGTGAGTTGTGAGATTATTTTCATTTGAATCAATACTAGTCCTCTCCCTGATAACTACCATGTAATCACTTATCTAAAAATGTTGGTTCTAGGCTGATACTCGATTATTTGTCTCTTGTATCTCTATGGTCTGGCATTGCTTTCAAATAACAAAATCTGCTAAAGAACTAAGATGGAATTGTTAAGTTTGACGTGTCTTTACAAATAGATAATTGTTGTTTCTTTCTCATTCAAAAACGGAATGAGAATTTTGACGCAATGGTAAAGTTGTTGCCTTGTGACATTGAGATCATGAGTTCAATTCGTGGAAATAACTTCTTACAATGCAGGGTGATCTGACCTTTCCCCATGTTACCATACCATATCATCTCGTTTGAAGTCTATAAAACTGCACCACAAAAACTATTTTGCCAAATACATGGTAAGAAACCTAAATGGAAGTCATTTTTTTCTCTTTTTTTTGACACAAGTCATTCATTGTACTTCAAACTCCCATATATTTATTTTGATGGCATAGCTCTAGCAAATTTCTAAAGTCTGCTTAAGTTTCATCTTTTAGTTCAGATCTTCATTGAAGGCTCAATGTTACTGATCTGACAGTGATCAATGTAAAATATAGTTTGCATAAGATTTTATCTGATGATTGTAGTGACTGGATGTGGATGTATTGCACATTGATGCCAAAAATTATTTTAAATAAAGATTAATAATAGTTAGAGTACAGCTTAAGTTTATAATGAGTAGGATCAAATAATTCATTTGAAGGTCAATTAAATGAACACAGAATTGCTTTAGTTCTGTTTCAAACTTTGGCATTTTATCAAGCAGAGCTCTTGCCTTATCGTTCAAGGAACAAAATCAGATTGGTGCCACTGCAACAGGTACAAGAAATTCCAATGACCCGTCCTTGATCGTCATATCTGAGAATTAGCCAGTTGGTCATAAGCTTGAGTTTGTAGTACTCTGCATTTGAATAAGAAACTGCATTGATCATCTCCTTTTGCTGCAGGAGCAATCAACACCAATCGGTTGGAATTTTTTATGAATATACTTAGTGGACTTGGGTCAAAAACGGGAGTTCCTAACTCTAATGGTTGCATTTCTATCCTGTCTTAACAAAATACTATAATGTATAATTACAGATTTCTTCATATCAAGCAATTTGTACTTAATACATTATTGTCTTTATGTTGCAGTGCCTCCAGAGGAATGATATGCAACACAGCTTTCTTAGCTACAGGAAATGGGCTTCTTTGACACTTAGAAAATATTCGCGCTTTACAAGCAACCTAGCAATTTCTCTGTCTCCACTCGGATGACTAAGTTCTGCTCCGTGCTGAAATTCCTTTTCTTTTGTTCTACTAGCTAAGCGCCCGGTCCGAAATATCGGAAAGCTCGTGTGTCATCTAAGCGAACACATCATGATTCTGTCTGAGGCAAGCTACCAATTCCGTCTTTTTCTCGTCCTCTAGATTGGCAGTAATGAAAGTAGTTGCTTTCGACGACACACGAGCTTTCCAATATTTCGTCGAGTGTGGCTCAGCATGAGTTATACGTCCGACCGAACGCTCAGCCAGTAAAACAAAAGAAAAGAGACTTCAGAACAGAGCAAAACTTGGTCATCCAAGCGGAGATAGAGAAATTGCCGGGTTGCTTGCAAAGCGCGAATATTTTCTTAAGTGTCAAAGAAACTCATTTCCTATAACTGGGAAAGTTGTGTTGTATATCATTTCTCTAGAGGCATTGCAACAAAAAAACAATAATGTATTTAGTACAAATTGCTTGATCTGAAGAAATATGTAATTATACATTATAGTATTTTTGTTAAGACAGGATAAATATGCAACCATCAGAGTTAGGAACCCCCGTTTCTGACCTAAGTCCACTAAGCATATTCATCAAAAATTCCAACCGATTGGTGTTGATTGCTCCTGCAGCGAAAGGAGATGATAAATGCAGTTTCTTATTCAAATACATAGTACTACAAACTCAGGACTCAAGTTTATGACCGACTGGCCAATTCTCAGATATGACGATCGAGGACGGATCATTGGAATTTCTTGTACCTGTTGCAGTGGCACTAGTCTGATTTTGTTCCCTAAATGAGAAGGCAAGAGCTCTGCTTGGTAAAATGCCAAAGTTTAAAATAGAACTAAAGTAATTCTGTGTTCATTTCATTGACCTTCAAATGAATTACTTGATCCTACTCATTATAAACTTGAGTTGTACTCTAACTATTATTAATCTTTATTTATAACAATTTTTGACATCAATGTGCAATACATCCACATCCAGTCACTACAATCATTAGATAAAATCTGATGCAAACTGTATTTTACATTGATCACTGTCAGATCAGTAACATTGAGCCTTCAATGAAGATCTGAACTAAGATGCAACTTAAGCAGGATTTAGAAATTTGCAAGAGCTATGCCATCAAAATAAATATATGGGAGTTTGAAGTACAATGAATGACTTGTGTCAAAAAAGAAAGAAAAAAAATGACTTCCATTTAGGTTTCTTACCATGTATTTGGCAAAATAGTTTTTCTGGTGCAATTTTATAGACATCAAACGAGACGATATGGTATGGTAAAATAAACAATGTTGTCATCACTCTAACAAAAATAGCTAACTCATTTTTGAATAAAAAAAGGACAACAAGATACATGAAGCTCTTATCAATACAGAGTTTTGGGGAAAGGTTAGATCACCCTGCATTGTAAGAAGTTATTTCCACGAATTGAACTCATGATCTCAATGACACAAGGCAACACTTTACCATTACGTTAAAATTCTCATTCCATTTTTGAATGAGAAAGAAACAACAATTATCTATTTGTAAAGACACGTCAAACTTAACAATTCCATCTTAGTTCTTTAGCAGATTTTGTTATTTGAAAGCAATGCCCGGCCATGGAGATACAAGAGAGAAATAATCGAGTATCAACCTAGAACCAACATTTTTAGATAAGTGATTACATGGTAGTTATCAGGAGAGGACTAATATTGATTCAAATGAAAACAATCTCATAACTCACTAGTTTATTTGCCGTTGACCACCTGAGGATAAAAGTGTCAGCTGAAATGATAGAAGTTGTTGTAAACCAGACAAATAAAGATTTGATAACAGAGCACAAGTAATGTATCAAAGCATTGCAAATGCATCTACCTGCAGTGTCTCAGAAGAAGTAAGTTGCCGAATCAATTCTGGATTCTGCGACATATTGCTAAGCTGAGCGTTGGAATCCAATAAGTTATGTAGTTGTTGACTCAGAGCCTGATGGTAAGCAATCGGATAAAATATAAAAAATTGATGGCAACAACAATTCCATCTCTAATAATAAGTTTTTTTTTAAAAAAAATGTCTGATTCATAAACTGAGGATTGGAGAGGAGACTCTGCATTATCCGCATAATGGCTAGGTTCTGCAGAAGTTGATTGACAAAGGATGGGTCTGGCATTCCACCAACCATCCTTTCTAACTCTGATAATTCACTAATGCTTAGAGATCTTCCATCGCGAGGAGGAGCTGGTAGTCTATACACCTACAATTAAAGGAATTTTTAGCATATTACCAACAACACTATGACAAATACAAAAATGTAACCAGTTCTGCTCCATGGGTTTGGAATATAGCTATGGAAGATTTGCTGGGGTATTGTTACTATAGAAGTTATAATGGAAGAAGTAAATCCTAAAATTTTTGGAAGGTGCTTCCTATGCAAAGAGTTGAACTGATGTAAATAAAAAACTCATACATGTAAAAGGATTTCAATGAACTATTTTAAAATTTAGTTTTATACCTCTTTTGCTTTTGTTGTTTCAACAATTGCTTGGATGCATTGTTTATAAACCCTAAAGACAAATAAAGCTCGTTTTTAGAATTTAGATGAATGATAAAATTCAAATTATAAGAATAAAATTTAAGTGATGTTTGGCACAATCTGAATGTGATGAGGAAAGACCATCTCACCTCTGCACCACCTTGAGCATTGATGGTTTGTGAAACTATCTCGAGACTTTGAGTAATTGCCTTAGACCTATTAAGGGTTGCTTCAGCTTCTCCTGATAAGAGGAGAATGAGGTAAATCTTTTAGAAGCTTAATAAACGTCAAATCTCAAATGTTATAAAAAGGAGTGAATCCTTACAGCAACAACAGTTGAATAAAATTGTGATAGTGTTACAATTATTGAAAGTGTGACACCAAAAGCTCTTTTATTATAAGTTTATGACAATAATAGAACACAAAGAATCTTTCTTTCCAGAAAAAGGTAATAAAACCATAAAACAACTGCTTACAATAATGCATATGGCAACTTAGTTCATATGAGAAAATAGGATAAAATTAACATATTAAAAGTACCTTTTGCCATGTTAATCTGGTCCATCATTGCTGCTTCTGATTGTAATTATAGTATCACTAAATTTTTCTTTCCATCCGCAATATTTATATGAGATTGTCTTTCTCCCGTTAAGTATAAGTTTTCAGTATTTTACATGAAACTGAATAGATAGCAGACAAAATAATTCGAAGATCTAATAGAGTTGATACTTTGACAATATGAACTTTAAATGTCCATAAACCTATCTATAATGGCATGCTACGAACAACATTTTGCGACGAAGGACATTATTTAGCACAGTCCAGAAGTACCTTCAGATTCAAGAACTCGAGCATGTTTTCTTCTTTCTACTTCAACTTACATCTTCAGAGCGGCAGCTTGCATCTTCAGAACTTTAGGTGGTGGAGATATATTCCCTACAAAAAGAAAGAAATACATATTTACAATAGAAACTAATAGCAGCAGAAATATAAATGACAAATAAATCTTTCAACTTACGGATATTAAAACGCAGACATTCTCATTGATTGTTCTATGTGGAAGGGAAAAACATGGATAAAAATGAAGCAAAAAAGCATTCATTAAAGTTTTGCAATTGTGAGCATAGCTGCACAGCTAGTAATCCTAGGCCTATCATAAGGACTTAGTAATATAATCTTAGACCTATGGACTTATTATCAGTTTACACTGGCACAATTACTTCAGTTCAAAAAAAGATGCTACCCAAATATCTTTATAATATGTTTTAAGTCTCCAAATACAGCAGTTGATTGAAGAACCAACCAAGTGTAAATTTCTAACTTAATTAAAATATTAATGTAGAAGCTTTAAGATTAGTTCTACAGAGATACATGATGAATTAATTTGAAGTTAAGATCATGTTGGGAGCAGCTATATAAACATTGATTTTGTTACGGAAAGCGATGTGTATGAGTAAATATGATTGTGAAGGCATGAAATTGTTAGAGTGTATACTAAAACTCTAGCTTTTTGTATAAACAATCATTTTGAAATAAAAATCACATTGGTCAAATGTCTGCATTTATGCTAAGTGTAGTTGTCCATTTAATTTATATTGTAGATAACATGGTGTGAGGAGACACACAGAAAATCATGTTATCAATTTCTTATAAATTATAAATAGTTGATCACAACCAAGATGGAATGGGACAAACCATTGGAATGGTTGTATTATAATTTGGTATGAGTTTATCTTGACTAAAAATTATACTAATACACTCTGAGTGTATTGAGCAGGATCATTTGAGGTTGTTCTTTTTATACTGACTGTTAAAAAGAACAAGACCTCTGTTATTATGGAAGTGTGTACTCTTAATCATGATATAATAACAAACACGTATACTTAATATTTATTTCTTTAATTTATCAAATGGTGTGATTTAGTTCGTTAAATCAATAGGCCGATAAGTTGGGAAATGATATTATTTATATGGTGTGTTGTTGATTATAGAATGAAATTGTGTCCTAGTAATCTAGATTGATAATGTCCCCTTGAGGAGCTCATAAGGATTATCATGTAAACTCTGCAGGTGGACTTAGTCCGATATGACAATAAGATTGAGTGGTACTACTTTTGGAGCTAGATATTAATTGAGTTGTCAGTAACTCATTTAATTAGTGGACATTCGATATCTTAAACACAGGGAGACTGACACACTCATGATAAGAAGGAACTCATATTATAATATGGGATTGGTACGGTAGTGCAATAATAACTCTTTAGTGGAATGAGATATTATTGATAAACTTGAGTTGGGTGTTCGGGGTGAACATGGGAAGCTCAAGCTTATCGGGAGACCAAAATCAATTCCTCCTCTCGGTCTCTATTGTAGCCTCTTATTTATAAAGTCTTATATCCACTAAGAGTCAAGCCTCTTACCCATCTTATGGTGGTCGGCCAAGCCAAGCTTGGAGCCCAAGCTAGGGTCGGCCATGTCAAGAATTGGAGCCATGTTATATAGTCGGCCAAGCTTGGAGCCCAAGCTAGGTGGCCGGCCACATCACATTAAAAGGGTATTTTAATTTTTTAAAATCTTTCTTTTTGTGGAAGTCATGGTTTTAAAAAAGAGTTTTAAATTTTAAATTTTTCATTTTATAGTTTTCTACAAAGGATTAAGAGAAATGTTTGATATCTTTCTTTATTTGTAGTTAAAAGAAAGATTTTAATTTTTGATAAAACTTTCCTTTTCGGTAACCATCCACATGTTTTAAAAGAGAAATTTTAATTTATAAAATTTTCCTTTTATAACTAACAAGGGATTTAAAAAGAGAAATTTTTTTAATTAAAATTTTTTATCGGAAACAAATAAGGAAGTTTTAATTTTGTATTTAAAACTTTCCTTATTTGGAGCACAAGGAGGTGGCCGGTCATGACAAGAAGAAAAGAAAGTTTTAATTTTTTATTTTAAAACTTTCCTTTTTAGCCATTGGCAAGGAATATAAAGAAGTTTTAATTATGTTTAAAACTTACCTTTTTTGCCAAGACCAAGGATTATAAAAGAGATGGAGGGGTGCCTCATGAAATAAGACATCTTCTATTCCTCTCTTCCAATCCTTGGTGGTCGGCCCTTGTCCTTCTCTCTTCTCCTTTTGTTTTCCCTCTTGGTGGCCGGCAGCATCTTGTGTGGAGATCTCTTGGTGGTCGGTTGCTTGAAGGAGAAGAAGAAGAGAAGGAAGCTCTCGTGTCTAGCATCCCTTGGAAGTTAGTTGGTGGTCGGATCTTGAAAGCCTTGGAAGAAGCTTGAGTGGATTTCATCTTGGAAGATCGTCGCACACACGACGTCCAAGAGAAGGAAAGAAATACAATAGAAGATCAAGAGGTCTATAAGCTACAAAAGACATAACTAGTTATTAGTTTCCGCATCATGACTAGTTCATCTTTTGTATAGATCTTGAAAAATCAAACACAAGAGGTTATCAATTTTAAGTTATCGTTTTTGTTATCGATTTTATTGTTCAATTTCATGTTTCGATATTGTGTTTCTATTGAGATCTCTATAGTTACTTAAACCTAGTTTACTGTAAGAAGTTAAATATCTAATTTCTTTGTGAGGTTTTGTCTAGAAAGTGGTAGATGATCTCATACCCAAGAAGGCATAGTGTCTCGCCATGTTTAACCTGGAAGCCGATCTTTGAAATAGATATTTGATAACTTCTGTAATATGATTTAAATTTTCAATCCAAGTTTAACTTCTGAAGGACAATTTGGATTAATAATGTTAAGCATCGTTTGCAATCCAAATTTAACTTCAGTAGAGCACATAGGTAGCTAAGATAGTTCTATGTTTGTACAAATTTTTGTACAAGGGAACTAGGATGGTATTCCGAGTAGCAACCAACAAAAATTTCATAACATTTCCAAAGAATAGTGTGATGTTAAAAGCCATGAATCTCCAAAAAAAAATAATCTTCCCTTGCTTTGGGGAGCATGTAACGAATTGTAAAATATCACAAGTACAGAGGAAGCAAAAAACATTCATCCAAATATCCAAAGTACAACAAAGAAAAATTATAGTCGGGTCTAGAAAGTAATGTTATTTTCTTCTCTCCATACAAAAATTATCAAATATTTTTTTTGTCACGTGAGAGATAAAATTGCATAGGAAGAAAAAGAAACACATATATACCACAATGTTCTCATCTAGAGCCTCCTTTTCTTTGAAAGTTTCATCGAGTGATCTTCCTCAGCTCATTGCTCATCGTCGATCGAGAGTGATCTTCTCAACTCATTGCTCATCGTCGTCTCTATGAGGTGGATTATTGTAAATATTGGGTTATCCACCACCCTATAGGAAGCTAGGATGGGATCAACTATCTACATGAATTCATTTATAAGTTATAGAATATCCAAATAGAATGCATATAATAGAAACAAAATGCATAAAAATTAAATAAAATTATAAATGACCTTAACATACAGAACCCCATTGAATTGGATGGGGACATAGTCCTTCGTGATGGCGGATTGGTAAATGAGGATGGTCTTATCCGCGAGGGAGTGCACGTCCACAATTCGGTCGACGAATGAGACAAGAATATGAATCCCAAAGTCTAGGATTCGATGGTATTTTCCGAACCTCTCCACGACATAGGCCTTCTTTTCCGGCACGATATGAACACCCCAATTGATAGGACGAGACTGTTGCTCATACCTAAGGGAAATCCAAACTATCCGTCTTAAGTAATGGTAAAACGTGCACATCAAGAGTATTCAAGAGGGAGAGAGTTTTGTCGCTTCAGTACTTGTGAATGGCAACTTCTACAGCGGCAGCAACACAGCGGAGCAAAAGATTGGGGCTGGTCGAGATGGCCGACTATGGTGCCAAGGGACGGCTATCATACGACGAGAGGAAGAGACGCTCAGAAAAGGGAAAGACGCGTCAGCATGGAGATAGCGAGAGAGGCGACGCTGAGGAGGAAGAGGACTGTTGCTTGTGTAAGGGAAGACAGCAACGAGGTGCGTCCTGGTGATCAGACGCCATGGCAGCCGTTGGCGATGGCCGTCGGGGAGAGAGGAAGAGGAGAGCGTGGGTGTTGGCTCCGGTGACGCTGGTGGCGACCTGAGAAGGCGACATGCGCAGAGCTACAAACGGAGGCAACGGTCGAGGTGGAGAAAAGGGATGGTCGGCCTTGGAGGCAGCCGACTTTGGAGGAGAGCCGAGGCGGCGATGTCAGCGGTCTACAGGGAGAAGAAGACCTTCCCTTTCTTGCGTGCACTTTTGCGGCGGCGACAGGAGGAAGAGAGGGAGGGAAGCGACGGCCGGCGTTAGCAAGGAGAGGAGTGCAAGAGGGAGAGTCATTGATGTCTTTGGCCACGGTCACGTCTACCAGCAACGAGGGAGAAGGCGAACGGAGAAGGAGGCTCCCTTCTAGTGGCGGCGAAAAAACCCCAACAACCTCTCCCCTTTGTTCGTGGTGAACAGTGCCAAGAAGGCACCCCTCAAATGATCAAAATGTCTTTGTCTCTTGTCATAATTCCTTCTCTGTCCTGTATCTATATCCGCATCAAGTGGTAAGTGGCTGGGATGTTATATCATGACGTAACGGTTCAAGTGTCGACGGTTGCAATGTGGGATAATATCCCCGTCTACCGGCTTAAAGCCTCGAATCCCAGCCACTTGTTAACCCAGCATTCACCCTGATTAACCCTCCTCCTACATCACCATGGGGCAGGCGTAGGGGGCCGTCGGGGCGGCGGATTCCGCCTTTTTTTTTTTGTATCATCAAGTGGTAAGTTAGTAGGCTCCTATTTTATATTTAAGTCGAAGAATGTGCAAAAGGACGGGACACCTTTTCTAGAATCAAAAATAAAAAAATAAAAAAACTAAAGAGAGGAGGAGCTCTCTCCGTTTTGTTGATGGGGACCATTAAAAATTCAAAAAACCTATAAACGAGATGCTAAATGAAGAACCTGGTCTACTATAGGGTTCGAGCTCAGCAAGGCATAAGCACCGACTGGGTCATGCATGAGTATCGCCTTGACGACAAAGAATGCTGACGACACAGTGGGCCTTCAGGTGCGGAAGTAGTCGTTTCTCTTTTATACCTAAATCATCAATTAATCTAGCTAGATTACATGTATTAATTAATTTTCTAGCTAGTTCCAAATTTACTAAATATTTTATTAAGAAATTTGTTTCCCCAGCTTCTAAACGACTAACTCTTCATCCTGGCCTAAATGTCATTTGATTATCTAGGGGTGGCACATAATATTGTATTATTTAATACGAAATATAAAAATGAGAGGGCACGTAGCTAGCTAAGTTATGCATGAAGTTGCAAGCAAAATTAATCGCTTTATGTCTACATGTAATATATCGAAGAAATTTTTGCACTCTCGTCTTGCATTTTATTTCATGATTAATATATTTAATCGTCAGACATTAGATTTACTCTAAACGTGCACATCAAGAGTATTCCAATATTTTTAATGGATCTGTTTTAGTTTTTGTTTATCTTTTGTTTGGATATTCTTTTCATCTTTTGTTTATCGGCGGAACATTCTACTTCCAATTTAAGAGGTAAAATAATGTTTATCTTAAATGAAAATAAGAAATTTAATATTTTTATAATACAGAACTAGCTTGATTAAACTAGAATTAGTCACGATTGATTATTTGATTTATTTGTTAATTCTAATTTAATTGGGATAAGTTTAGACGCATGAGCGCACACACCAAAAGCTTCGATGAATTCTAATTTTTGTTTCAGCATGGGAGCATAAAGGAAGAGATGATCAAGCCTAATTTTTTTTTTTTAATGCTCAATTTAAGGTTGGTAATCTTATGATCATGTCAAAATAAAATTGTATGAAAAATAAAAGATATATTTTACTTATAAAATCTTTCCAATACCTCCCATGCCAAATGCGAAAGGCCCAAAATGATTTTTTCCTTTTTCCTGAAGTTCCATGGGTAAGCTAAATCATACTCAATTTGATACCTATCAAAAATCAACCATTCACTGTTTAGCTTCCAGTTTTCCAACAGATGTCATAGATCACAACATATGAGTCAAAGCGAAAGAGATAGAACAAATATCAGATTTCTTTTGGATATCTCTTAAATTTACATCGACGGTCACTCAAATTTAATATAATCAAATATCAACCTTATTTGATAATGTCTAAACTAATATCTTTTCTCTTTAATTTCCTAAATAAAAAAGAAAGAAATCCTAGTGATCATGACAAGTAACTGCATAAACTTCCTATCAATAATGTGCGTTATGCTATGATCAATCGTTATCGGATTGTTTTCTCCCTTTTTTTAATATATGCGATTAGTCAAAAGTCAGGTGAGCTAAATCATATAAATAAATAAACAAGCTTTATTTATATTCATTTACTAACCTATTTCTTCATTGTTTTTCTTGAATCACTATGTTTCCAAGTATTCATTGACGATGCTTGAACAAGCAAGTTTAAAGACTAAATGTTCACAAATTTCATTTAAAAGACTACAACCAGTGACTAAGTTCAGGCTTAGAAATCTGATTAACTAAGTTCAAAGGCCAAATGTTCACAAATTACATAAAGCTTAACAACTAAAATTGGAGTCAAAGTTTTTGTTCATATTAGAAATACCCTCATCTAAGTTTAGAGACAAAAAAAAAATCAAGAAATCATCAACCATATAACAGACATTTCATAAAGCAAAGATTTCAGATACTACACATTTCATACAGATATAAAAACAAAAAAACTTGAAACAAAAGAGACAGGATTTAACAAAACTAAAGCGGCGTAGCACCAAACCAGAGCAGCGGCGGAGCACCAAACCAGAGCAGCGGAGACGGCAAAGACAATGGCGGCGTGAGGGTGAGAAAAGATAGATTTTTGGGAGGGTTAGGGTTAGAGACTTAGAGAGGATCCAAAGAAAAGGAGGGGGAAAAGTCACGTGAACGGGTGGAAACGTTTGATTTTAAGAAAAAGTTCATCGAGTTTTAGCATTTATAATTTGGCCCTTTTTAATTTTTTTTAATATTTCATTAGTTCAATTACTCAGCAAAACTAAGAAACCTAGCCTAGCTATTTTCTTTATGAAGGGGATGATTCCTTTCTATCAAATTAAATACCCACGATACATTGGTTAATACAATAGATCTTCAATAAAAAGTGTAACCAATCAGTAGATCAAGACCTTTTCAGTGGGAACTGAAAATTAACATATATATGGAGAACAACGAATATTTGGTTGAATTATTATATCTACGTTGGTCGTTAGAGTATTAAGAAATAATATAATTTTTATCTATAATTATTATATTTTTAGTAAAATTATAGACTACTCAATTTTGTTTCCCAATAACACATCCTACAAATCGTCACTTCCCGATCCATGAGACCATGCTTGATCTTTAGTCCTTTTTTTTATCATTTTATAACAATTTTATATGCTTAAACGATAAGATCCATGGTCGATATATGATAAGTGTGCTAGAAAAAATATTTGTCTGTACAAGGGAAACTAAGGGCATCTACGGCGATTAGAACTCATTGAGAGCTCCTTCGTTGTCATATCTACGCCACATCAAAAGTTAAAAATCTAATACCTCTTTTCACTATCAAAAAACCTCTCAACAACTCCTTCATGGGTCCCACACTTTTTACTATATATAATTCTCATTTCTCCTTCATATTTTACATTATACACCATTAAATTTTTATAGAATTTAAATTTATAAATTGCTAACATGAAACTTCATGATCCCATATTTTTTAAACCTCCAAATCATATATATTTTTTTCCTAATTAAAAAAGCATCTCTAATATTATATTTAAATTAAAAAAACTTATTTTAATTAAAAAAAAAAGGTGAAGGAGCGACTCCATCTGTATGGAACCGCTCCATGCCAAATGGGAAAGAAGCTCCCTCCCACTATGGGAGGGAGCTTCTTCCGTACTGTCACATCCATAGTGGGAGCTCCGAACCGATCTTGATGCCGAAAGTACAATGTTACACCAACAATTTGTGGATGTTGCCACTGATAATTTCATTTCCACTCCTACAATCTATATAATGCTAAGTGTTATAAAAACATCCTTTGAATTTCCACTCCTACAATTTGTATAATGTTATAAACTCCTCCTAATTTCTAAGCACTGATATTTTATTGGATCGTCTCCTTATGTACAGGATCAGAGGAGAAGCTTCTCTTGGGAGAGAAAGGTCCCTTCGTTGTCAATCATTCATCGTGCCTAGTACGTCATCTCCAGATGTCATGGAGGATCACCCACCATTTACTAGAAGTTGATTTTGAATAAAATTTATGTAAATTTCATTTTGCCACCAATTTTTTTTTTTTGTTTTGCTTCTAATTAGAGCATTCACAATGCATCGCCATTATAACACTTACAACCTCATAAAAAAACATTGGGTTCACTGTCACATACTTATTATAACAAAATATTTCTTTCACTCACATCCCTTTTAACAGTAACACTCATTATTTATAGGTCACACCGTCCACTCATTCATCTTAAAATTATATCATATTAAATAAATATATTTTAAATATATTTTAATATATTTAAATTATTATTATTATTAATCTTACTTGTAAAAAAATAATTTTACTATTTTTAAAAATAATATTAAAAATTTTACAATTAAAAAAAAAAAGAAAATAAAAAAAAAATGAGAGAGGGGTGTTCAAAGGTGTTCAAACCTTTGAACACTCTCTCTCTTCTCTCTTGTGAATGAGTATTATAATGTCTATTTGTATATTATAATATACAGAGAGAGAGGATGTTAAATAGAAATTATAATACTCATTTAACACTCCATTAAATTAGAGATGCTCTTATAGTTCAAACTATTATATATATTTTCCCTCATAATTTATAATCTTAGTGCATCGCAGCTCTTACTTATGCAAATCTTTATGAGAGTAGATGGAGTCAATAGTACTAACAGAGAATATAATATTACTCAAGATTTTCAGCTAGACAACTCTATTTTAGATTTAGAGTTTGCTTTTAAAATTTCACAGCTTCACGTATTTTTTTTCAATACGAATCCTTTCATCCTTTTGATCGCAAGATAATTTTTCAACATAGTTGATGGCAAATTTATAGATGATTTTCGAGGGTTTTAATTGTTCTGACATCAAACCACTCTAAAATCAAAGGACTTCTTTCCTTCTCTTATAAAAGTGATCAAAAAATTAAATGGTATAGGCAACTCACAAACATTCAACTGACTGAAATCGATGCTTCCTAAGCTTTCTATGAGCCTTTACACAAATCTGATATGAAACTATAGGATTAGACTAAAGAATACGTAGACAAAACTGAGAGAGAATTCTTAAAATTCACAAACAAGCAAGTCGGTTAAACCACCCTCTTATAAACTTACACTAATTTGTTGTTGATGTTTGTGTAGGCAGGTGTTAACTCATAGGGACTCAAACAATCTTCTAGGTATGGGATTGATTCTCTTGGAATAGAAAAAAAACAAAGTTAACAGAAGGATGAATTAAGTAGACATATTTAATGAATCTAGAAAGTAACATCTTTTACTACAAAACCATAAGTATAGAACAAATGTTTTGTGATTAAGGTTCAGGAAAATAATTTTTCAAATATCAAAACTTTTGACTCGGAGTCAGAATTGTTTGAACTCACACACATAATTCAAAGATCTATGTTTGTTATTTGAGAATAGGTAACTATCAAATTTCGGATCTAAAAAATACTGTTTAGGTCATTTCCGAAGTTCCTGAACACCTTTTTTTTTTTGCTATTTTTTTAAAAAAATATTTTTATTATATTAGGATATTTTTGTTGAATATATTTAGTGATATATGTTTAGTCCCACATTGAAAAGAATGAAGATGTTTGATAGACTTATTAAAGGATGTGCATCAAATATGTAATATTTGATTGGTGACCTTGGTAACCAAGTAGAACATATTTATATATATATCAAAGATGGGCACAGAGATAAAAATTAATTAAAATTTGGAATTAAGGCCTCTTAATTTTGAATTTTTCATTAATTTTTTTCTTGGTGAACATATGTGGAGAATAGGTGTCTCCACCACCTTTCCCAAAGGTTATATTGTTCACTATATTTACATCTTTTAACATCTTCTCTATTATTACCTTTTTTTCTCTAAATTGTCTTGGGAGAATTTATAGATTTGTTGTCTATAGATTCTATTTTTATTTTGAGTATCCTAGAGGAAATTTGTCACTAAACCCAGAAGCAACATAGTGGGGACAAAATTTCCTTAAGGAAAATGATTCACGCTCAAAAAGAAGTGTTATCTTCCAACTGCTTCTAACAATTTTTGTCTTTTTGCTATATATGGATTTGTATTTGTCTATTTAAGTATCTTGTTTTTATAATTTTTTTTTATAAATATATTGATCCGGTGATAAGGGCTCATCCCTCATAGGGTCGTTGTCATGATGGAAGTCAAAGTCTAAGCGATCAACGCCCCTGTATCGTCGGCCGGTCGGACAACCCACTTGCCTGACTGGGGTGAAGGATAGCCAAGCCGATATCAACCCGATGTTACCACAGCTCGGTTGCATACCGAGTTTCCGATGCTCAGAAAATCATGTGTCGGCGAGGCACAAGCCGAGCGACCAGCTCGCTCGGACTTACATCGAACCTCGGAATCGGCAAAACGGGAGCGCAGCAGAGCAGTCACACTCAGGACAGTGATACAACAACGGAGCTCGAACAGCGGAATGTTGGTCGAGCGTAGAGCCGTCAATTTGGGTTGGGTCCGTCGGGTTGGCCCGCCCTGCCAAAAAAATTAAATGGATCGGGTTGAGAATTTATCAACCCATCATCTGACGGACCTAAATGGCTCAGCCCGCGCGAGCGCGGGTGCAGGCGGGCCAACCCATGGTGGGCTCGGGTTGGCCCGCGGGCTTACAAAAAAAATCAATGAAAATTCTAAAATAAAAAACAACTTATAAATTAAATATTAAATTTCAACTCAACGGCTGAGATAGAAGCTAACTCTCATCTATGGTAAAGTAAAATGGTAAAAGTAAAAAACCCTATGTCCCTATCATTTCCCATCCGCTTCGCCGACCTCATGCTTTTGTAGGTTCGCCGCTCAACATTGCATGCTCCTGGCTTTGCGACCATCACCTGCACCTCTCCTTATTTTTCCATCCGCTTTGCCGAATCGTTGCTTACCTTGCACTCTCGCAGGCTCGCACGTAGCATACTACGTTGTGGCCGTGAAACTGTTAGAAAAACTAAAAGAACAACAATCCACCTCGCCACTTGCCTCGCGCGCGCCTACCGGTTGTCTCAGTGTCACCCGTGGCCGTGTGAAGCCTGCTGACAAACGAAAGAAGGCAGTCCGACAGACGTCAAGCTTGAATCCACTAGTTCGACAATCCCCAATCTCCCAACTCATATCCCACAAGTTCTGCGGTCTCAAGCTCCTATTTTTGGTGAGATTTTTTTTACTTCCTTTACTATTTTCCTTCTATTTCCCACTAGTCCTAATGCAGTCCACTCCCTACTCCTGTACTCCCTAATTTTTTAGCATTTATTCTGCAATACCATATTACCATTTCTCTCTTTTGAGTTTTGATGCTCAACATAACTGTAAAAAGACATGGATTTAGAAGAGATCAGTTTTTTTTTTTTGTTGAGATATAGAGGGCTAATACAAAAAATTAATTCATGTTATTTTGTTATTGACATTTTGTGTGTTTGATTGATTTTATCATAAACTAAAACTTTTTATGTATTTATTTTATTTCAGATTGATTTTGAAATGGACTCTACTTCTCAAAAACAAACTATTATTTTGGATGATGAATCGGAAGGTGCTAAGCATGATAAGGGGTCAACTAAAATATCTAAAGAAACTTCTGATATTTGGGTGTATTTTAAGAAAATCAAAGGGATTGATAGTATAGATAAAGCTAAATGTATTGGATGTAAAAACAGTATAAGTGTGAGGGTAAACAATATGGAACTTCTATATTGTGGCGTCATCTTAAAATTTGCGACAAATTAAAGTTCCATGATGTAGGACAAATGGTTCTTGATCAAGATAGCAAGATGAGGTCTAAGAAAATAAACCAAAAGATTTCACGTGAGTTACTAGCTTATGCAATCATCAGACATGATTTATCATTTTCATTTATTGAGTATGATGGTATTAGAGCTTGGATGAAGTACATAAATCCTGATGTTGTTTGTATTTCTAGAAATACTCTTGTTTCTGATATTAACTGAATCTACTTGAAGGAGAAAGAGAAACTTAAGTATGCTTTAGCTACTATTCTTAATAGAGTGTGTTTAACTTCAGATTTATGGACGGCGTGCACTAGTGAGGGTTATATTTGCTTAACTACCCATTTTGTTGATAATGACTGGAAATTGAATAGTAAAATACTTAGTTTTTATCATATGCCCCCTCCACACTCAGGAGTTGAATTAGTTGCAAAATTGTTTGAATATTTGAAGGAATGGTGGATTGAGAAAAAGGTTTTCTGTTTAACATTAGATAATGCATCTAGTAATGATAATATGCAAGTTCATTTGAAAGAGCAACTCTCTTTGCATGATAGCTTATTGTGTGACGGTGAATTTTTTATGTTCGTTGTTCTTCTCATATATATATTGAATCTCATTGTCCAAGAAGGTTTGAAAGTGGCTACTACAGTTTTGAATAAAATTAGAGAGTCGGTCAAGTATGTTAAAGGTTCAGAGACTAGAATGAAGAAGTTTGGAGAATGTGTACAAGCAGTTGGTAACATTGATACTAGTATTGGCTTGCAATTGGATGTGTCTACTCGTTGGAACTCAACGTATTAAATGTTGGATAGTGCCATCAAATATAAAAAAGTTTTTGCTTCTCTTCAATTCAATGACAAGAATTATAAATATTGTCCTTCAAGTGAAGAGTGGAAAAGAGTAGAGAAAATATGTGAGTTCCTTGAGTCATTTTATGACACTACTAATTTGATTTCTGGTTCTTCTTATCCTATATCAAATTTATATTTTATGTAAGTATGGAAGATTGAAGTTTTGTTAAAGGAAAATTTATCAAATGAAGATGAGGTGATAAGCTATGTGTAAAAGAATGATAGAGAAGTTTGACAAGTATTGGACTCAATATAGTATGGTGCTTGCATTTGGAGCTATTCTTGACCCACGAACAAAGCTTTCGATGTTGGAGTTTTTTTATTCAAAGGTTGAAAATGATTATCTTAAATGCCAAGAGAAGATGGTGTTGGGGATCGGTCGGCCGGCTTGAAGGGGGGTTGGATAGACGGCACCCCCAAATCCTTGCTTCCTACACTATTATTAGCTTGCGCAGCGGAAATACAAACAAAACAAACAAGCTAAACTAAAACGAAGACAAGAAATGAAATGCAAACCAATACACGTTCGTTTAACGTGGTTCGGAGATTAGGGCTCCTACTCCACGGCTGTCCGTAAGGTGGACGATCCCGATCCTTCGGTGGATTACTCCCCGGCAAACTCCGGCTAGCACAATCCTCCTTGTCGGTGGAGAAACCTCGCCACAACTCGATCAAGAACACTTGGATTGCTAGGGCACTAGTTGACTACTAATTAGAGGTTACCCACCACTAATTTCGTCAACTCAAACCAAGCTCCCAAGCTTTGGTTTTATAGGCCACGGGTTGGAAAACCCCGCCTACCAGTCGACTGCCCTCTGTGGAAATTCGACCGTTACATCCCAACGGCTCGATTCCAGTCGACTGCTAAAACATGCAATCGACTGCTACAATACTGCTACAGTAGCGCTACAGGATCGCTACAGTGAAACCCTAAAACTAGGATTTTACTCCGAGTACAATCTCTCGTGCACTCGTACCCTCACCCTTATGACTCACTTGATTCTTCTTTGCAGCTTTGACCTTTTGCCTTCAAGCCTACTTCCTTTGGCTCTCGTCCCTCGGATGCATTCAAGCCCGCGGCTCATCCCCAATGCCATCCTTCGCGTATGCCTCGAAGTCGCTTCCCTCGGCCCTTGTCCTCGCTGCCTTGTCCACGGTCCCTCGGATGCTCCATCCTTCACCGGACCCGAAGCCATCAACCTGAGTCATATGTGTATCCTGCAAACCTGCACAACTCAAATACACATATCAAATACAAGGGTGAACCTAACTTAAACCCTTTGCCCAAACACCAAAACACATGGTCCCGCGGACCATTGGGATTGCTCCAACAATCTCCCCCTTTTTGGTGTTTGGCAATACGTTTAAGTTAGGGAAAACATATAGCAAATGAACATGCTAAAACAAATGGACTTACGTTGCCAAGGCTACACACTTGGACTTACACCGCCGAATGGACTTACGATGCCAAGGCTACACACTTGGACTTACAACGCCGAATGGACTTACGATGCCAAGGCTACACACTTGGACTTACAACGCCAAATGGACTTACGTTGCCAAGGCTACACACTTGGCAACCGCCGTATAAAAATCAATGCATTTGAACCTATCACAAGGCTCCCCCTACACCTAAGCTCCCCATTGAGTTAGGAATTTTACAATAGGTTTTTTAAGAACCTATCCCAAGGCTCCCCCTACGCAAAGGCACTTTCAGGTTTTCCCAACTAAACCTTACTTCTCCCCCTTTGCCTAACATCCAAAAAGTCCTCCAACAATATCCCAATTGTTGAAAACTTGTCATTCCAATTGACCCTAAACTCATGTATTAATCCCCCATGGATTTCATACACCTGTATGAGTTGACTTGGTCAAAATTCAATGCTGAAAACAATTTCAGACTGGTATCAGTCGACTGCAAGAACTACCAGTCGACTGGTCGCTACTGGTC
Source organism: Zingiber officinale (assembly GCF_018446385.1). NCBI lineage: Eukaryota > Viridiplantae > Streptophyta > Magnoliopsida > Zingiberales > Zingiberaceae > Zingiber > Zingiber officinale. Next base: position 108,480,447 of record NC_055999.1, on the reverse strand, counting down.
GAGCGAACAGAATGCTTCTGTTTCCAGCCAGTCGACTGCTAAAAGTTGCAGTCGACTGGCACAGTTTTTCAGCCTTTTTCAGCATTTCTGACCCAATTTCAGAAATGCACCAATAATTCCACAGACCTCCAAAAATCCCCAAATTTTGTGGAGAGGTCTGTTTTACCCATGTCTACTTGGGAAAAATACATTCAAAAATGTATCTATCACCAATCCCAAGATTGACATAAAACTCAAAACTAGCTAAAAAGTTCAATTGAACCTTGACCTAAAGTCCTAGTTTTGGCTTCCTCTTGATGTATTTGCCCATACTAACCCACAATGCATCCCTAGCATTGGTTTATATGACATCTATACATCCAAAACCAATTATCATGCTATATGACCCCAATGTCATATTCTCAAGCATGAAATATAACCCAATTATGCCAAAACCCTAGGTTTGAGACTCAAGTCCGTCTCCAAACCATTTGGCACACTCCATGACTCCTCTAGACTCCCAAGTAAAATCCACCTGAGATCCATTGGCCATGGGTCCCAAATTGACTCTTTGAGCTCCCCCTAGAGCTCTTAACCTTAGCCACCTCCTTAGGTGACTCATCTATTGTGGCTAAACCACAATGATGTCCCTTAGAAGATCTCCTTATCTTCTTGACCTTAGACACATCATCCTTGCCATAATCATATGCAACCCTAGCATATTTCTTTTCATTGGCCTTGGACGACACTCCCTTGCACTTATCATGTGCCACCCTAGCACATGGTCTCCTTTTGACCTTGGAGGGACTAGATTGGTATCCCAAACCCGATCTATCATTGTTGGGTTTTTGACTACCCAACACCATGTTTAATCCCTTAGATCCAATAGTGAATCTCTTAAGGAATTGTTCCAAACCATCAAGCTTTGCCTTCAAAGCTTGGTTCTCCCTTTCTAGGTTCCTAAACCTAGAGTCAACATGTCCACCTTGGACATTCCTAGACCTACCCTTTCTAGGCATATGTCTCCCCTTCTTGGGATTAATGCCTTGGGTCTCCTTAGGTCTACCATTTCTAGGTTTATCATGAATTGGTCTCCTAGGGTTATGATCTACAATTACCCTATTCCTATCATGATATTTAAATCCAAAATTTTGCATGGGTAAATTATGAGAATTATTCCTAGCATGCATGGAGGAGTTTAAATTTGACTTCAAATTTAAATTAGGGTTTACCTTACCCTTTACCTTTGGAGCTCCCCCTTGACATGAGCCTCCATTCTTCCTCCACTTCTTCTCCCACATCTTCAAATGCGCCAACTTCTTGAGCTCTTTCTTCTTTGGGCATTTGGTGTGGTAGTGCCCTATTTCACCACAAGTGAAGCATCTAATGTGCTTCTTCTCCTTCTTCTTCTTGGCACCATCATTTCTACAACCCACATTAGTATTCAAATCAACTTGAATGGGTTTAGAATTTACCTCTTTCTTACCCATAGGACATCTACTCTTGTAGTGTCCCTTCTCATTGCACCCGAAGCAAGTGATATGGTCCTTTGACTTCACTTTGGAGGTGCTTGCTTAGTTGACCACTTCCAAGACCTCTTCTTCATCCTCTTCACTTGTCTTGGATTCTTCTTCAACCTTTGAGGATGTAGATGATGACTCATCTTCCTTCTCCTCCTCGGATATTGAGCGTGACTCAACTTCCATTTTCTCCACCTCCTCTTCTTGAGCTACTAAACCCAACTCCTTGGGCTCCACATCCGATTGGTCCTTCTTCTCCTCTTGGACCACTTCATCACTTTCTTCGGATTTTTCTTCTTCTTCTTGTGTAGACAAAAATTCCTCCCATGAAAATTTCTTCACTTCACTCCACAATTCATGGGCGTTCTCATATTTACCTACACCACTTATCACATTAGAAGGCAAACTTTCAATCAATATTGATATTACCTTTGAATTTGCCTCCGATCGTGAGGTTTGCTCTTCCGTCCAATGTCGTGTTCGGAGCTTCTTTCCTTTCTTGTCCTTTGGGACTTTGAATGGCTCTTTGACCACCATCATTATGTCCCAATCCGTATTGAAGAAGGTCTCCATCCTCATCATCCAATACGTGATGTCCCCAAGGCTTCCTCCTTCAAATTTTGGAGGGACAATAAACCCGGCCATCTTGTGCTTCCTTGGCGGTTAGTCCAATGGAGAGCGTCCTCGCTCTGATACCACTTGTTGGGGATCGGTCGGCCGGCTTGAAGGGGGGTTGGATAGACGGCACCCCCAAATCCTTGCTTCCTACACTATTATTAGCTTGCGCAGCGGAAATACAAACAAAACAAACAAGCTAAACTAAAACGAAGACAAGAAATGAAATGCAAACCAATACACGTTCGTTTAACGTGGTTCGGAGATTAGGGCTCCTACTCCACGGCTGTCCGTAAGGTGGACGATCCCGATCCTTCGGTGGATTACTCCCCGGCAAACTCCGGCTAGCACAATCCTCCTTGTCGGTGGAGAAACCTCGCCACAACTCGATCAAGAACACTTGGATTGCTAGGGCACTAGTTGACTACTAATTAGAGGTTACCCACCACTAATTTCGTCAACTCAAACCAAGCTCCCAAGCTTTGGTTTTATAGGCCACGGGTTGGAAAACCCCGCCTACCAGTCGACTGCTAAAACATGCGATCGACTGCTCTGGAAATTCGACCGTTACATCCCAACGGCTCGATTCCACATTCCCGCGCTAAAACATGAACCAGATCGACTGAACCAGTCGACTGATGAAACCACCAGTCAACTGGTATCCGAGTATAATCTCTCAGCACTCGGACCCTCATCCTTATGACTCACTTGACTCCTCATTGCGTCCTTGACCTCTTGTCTTCAAGCCTATTTCCTTTGGGTCTCGTCCCTCGAATACACCCAAGCCCGTAGCTCGTCCCAATATCATTATTTGCATATGCCTCGAAGTCACTTCCCTAGGCTCTTTCCCTTGCTGCATTGTCCACGATCTCTCGGATGCTCCATCCTTCACCGGACCCGAAGCCATCAACTTGAGTCATATGTGTATCCTACAAACCTACACAACTTAAATACACATATCAAATACAAGGGTGAACCTAACTTAAACTCTTTGCCCAAACACAAAAACACATGGTCACATGGACCATTGGGATTGCTCCAACAATCTCCCCTGGTGTTTGGCAATACGCTTAAGTTAGGGAAAACATAATAGCAAATGAACATGCTAAAACAAATGGACTTACGTTGCCAAGGCTACACACTTGGACTTACACCGCCGAATGGACTTACGATGCCAAGGCTACACACTTGGACTTACAACGCCGAATGGACTTACGATGCCAAGGCTACACACTTGGACTTACAACGCCAAATGGACTTACGTTGCCAAGGCTACACACTTGGCAACCGCCGTATAAAAATCAATGCATTTGAACCTATCACAAGGCTCCCCCTACACCTAAGCTCCCCATTGAGTTAGGAATTTTACAATAGGTTTTTTAAGAACCTATCCCAAGGCTCCCCCTACGCAAAGGCACTTTCAGGTTTTCCCAACTAAACCTTACTTCTCCCCCTTTGCCTAACATCCAAAAAGTCCTCCAACAATATCCCAATTGTTGAAAACTTGTCATTCCAATTGACCCTAAACTCATGTATTAATCCCCCATGGATTTCATACACCTGTATGAGTTGACTTGGTCAAAATTCAATGCTGAAAACAATTTCAGACTGGTATCAGTCGACTGCAAGAAGTACCAGTCGACTGGTCGCTACTGGTCGAGCGAACAGAATGCTTCTGTTTCCAGCCAGTCGACTGCATGTTTTAGCAGTCGACTGGTGCAGTCGACTGCTAAAAGTTGCAGTCGACTGGCACAGTTTTTCAGCCTTTTTCAGCATTTCTGACCCAATTTCAGAAATGCACCAATAATTCCACAGACGTCCAAAAATCCCCAAATTTTGTGGAGAGGTCTGTTTTACCCATGTCTACTTGGGAAAAATACATTCAAAAATGTATCTATCACCAATCCCAAGATTGACATAAAACTCAAAACTAGCTAAAAGGTTCAATTGAACCTTGACCTAAAGTCCTAGTTTTGGCTTCCTCTTGATGTATTTGCCCATACTAACCCACAATGCATCCCTAGCATTGGTTTATATGACATCTATACATCCAAAACCAATTATCATGCTATATGACCCCAATGTCATATTCTCAAGCATGAAATATAACCCAATTATGCCAAAACCCTAGGTTTGAGACTCAAGTCCGTCTCCAAACCATTTGGCACACTCCATGACTCCTCTAGACTCCCAAGTAAAATCCACCTGAGATCCATTGGCCATGGGTCCCAAATTGACTCTTTGAGCTCCCCCTAGAGCTCTTAACCTTAGCCACCTCCTTAGGTGACTCATCTATTGTGGCTAAACCACAATGATGTCCCTTAGAAGATCTCCTTATCTTCTTGACCTTAGACACATCATCCTTGCCATAATCATATGCAACCCTAGCATATTTCTTTTCATTGGCCTTGGACGACACTCCCTTGCCCTTATCATGTGCCACCTTTGCATATGATCTCTCCTTGGCCATGGAGAGACTAGATCGGTATCCCAAACCCGATCTATCATTGTTGGGTTTTTGACTACCCAACACCATGTTTAATCCCTTAGATCCAATAGTGAATCTCTTAAGGAATTGTTCCAAACCATCAAGCTTTGCCTTCAAAGCTTGGTTCTCCCTTTCTAGGTTCCTAAACCTAGAGTCAACATGTCCACCTTGGACATTCCTAGACCTACCCTTTCTAGGCATATGTCTCCCCTTCTTGGGATTAATGCCTTGGGTCTCCTTAGGTCTACCATTTCTAGGTTTATCATGAATTGGTCTCCTAGGGTTATGATCTACAATTACCCTATTCCTATCATGATATTTAAATCCAAAATTTTGCATGGGTAAATTATGAGAATTATTCCTAGCATGCATGGAGGAGTTTAAATTTGACTTCAAATTTAAATTAGGGTTTACCTTACCCTTTACCTTTGGAGCTCCCCCTTGACATGAGCCTCCATTCTTCCTCCACTTCTTCTCCCACATCTTCAAATGCGCCAACTTCTTGAGCTCTTTCTTCTTTGGGCATTTGGTGTGGTAGTGCCCTATTTCACCACAAGTGAAGCATCTAATGTGCTTCTTCTCCTTCTTCTTCTTGGCACCATCATTTCTACAACCCACATTAGTATTCAAATCAACTTGAATGGGTTTAGAATTTACCTCTTTCTTACCCATAGGACATCTACTCTTGTAGTGTCCCTTCTCATTGCACCCGAAGCAAGTGATATGGTCCTTTGACTTCACTTCGGTGGAGGTGCTTGCTAGGTTGACCACTTCCAAGACCTCTTCTTCATCCTCTTCACTTGTCTTGGATTCTTCTTCAACCTTTGAGGATGTAGATGATGACTCATCTTCCTTCTCCTCCTCGGATATTGAGCGTGACTCAACTTCCATTTTCTCCACCTCCTCTTCTTGAGCTACTAAACCCAACTCCTTGGGCTCCACATCCGATTGGTCCTTCTTCTCCTCTTGGACCACTTCATCACTTTCTTCGGATTTTTCTTCTTCTTCTTGTGTAGACAAAAATTCCTCCCATGAAAATTTCTTCACTTCACTCCACAATTCATGGGCGTTCTCATATTTACCTACACCACTTATCACATTAGAAGGCAAACTTTCAATCAATATTGATATTACCTTTGAATTTGCCTCCGATCGTGAGGTTTGCTCTTCCGTCCAATGTCGTGTTCGGAGCTTCTTTCCTTTCTTGTCCTTTGGGACTTTGAATGGCTCTTTGACCACCATCATTATGTCCCAATCCGTATTGAAGAAGGTCTCCATCCTCATCATCCAATACGTGATGTCCCCAAGGCTTCCTCCTTCAAATTTTGGAGGGACAATAAACCCGGCCATCTTGTGCTTCCTTGGCGGTTAGTCCAATGGAGAGCGTCCTCGCTCTGATACCACTTGTTGGGGATCGGTCGGCCGGCTTGAAGGGGGGTTGGATAGACGGCACCCCCAAATCCTTGCTTCCTACACTATTATTAGCTTGCGCAGCGGAAATACAAACAAAACAAACAAGCTAAACTAAAACGAAGACAAGAAATGAAATGCAAACCAATACACGTTCGTTTAACGTGGTTCGGAGATTAGGGCTCCTACTCCACGGCTGTCCGTAAGGTGGACGATCCCGATCCTTCGGTGGATTACTCCCCGGCAAACTCCGGCTAGCACAATCCTCCTTGTCGGTGGAGAAACCTCGCCACAACTCGATCAAGAACACTTGGATTGCTAGGGCACTAGTTGACTACTAATTAGAGGTTACCCACCACTAATTTCGTCAACTCAAACCAAGCTCCCAAGCTTTGGTTTTATAGGCCACGGGTTGGAAAACCCCGCCTACCAGTCGACTGCTAAAACATGCAGTCGACTGCCCTCTGTGGAAATTCGACCGTTACATCCCAACGGCTCGATTCCACACATTCTGTTCCCTGCCAGTCGACTGCTAAAACATGCAGTCGACTGCTACAGTACTGCTACAGTAGCGCTACAGTACTGCTACAGTAAAACCCTAAAAACTAGGATTTTACTCCGAGTACAATCTCTCGTGCACTCGTACCCTCACCCTTATGACTCACTTGATTCTTCCTTTGCAGCTTTGACCTTTTGCCTTCAAGCCTACTTCCTTTGGCTCTCGTCCCTCGGATGCATTCAAGCCCGCGGCTCGTACCCAATGCCATCCTTCGCGTATGCCTCGAAGTCGCTTCCCTCGGCCCTTGTCCTCGCTGCCTTGTCCACGGTCCCTCGGATGCTCCATCCTTCACCGGACCCGAAGCCATCAACCTGAGTCATATGTGTATCCTGCAAACCTGCACAACTCAAATACACATATCAAATACAAGGGTGAACCTAACTTAAACCCTTTGCCCAAACACCAAAACACATGGTCCCGCGGACCATTGGGATTGCTCCAACAGATGGATCTTGTGAAGATAAAATTGTATAAGCTTTTTGATCAGTATTCTAATACTAACAAGACAAGTTCTTCACAACCACAATCTTCTTTTACCACACATACACTTTCACAAAGTGTAGGAGGAGGAGTTAAAGGAAAGAATAAAAGAATCTTTGAGGTAAGTACTCTAATTTTTTTTTGTTGTATTCTCTAATTGTTTATATTTTGTTTGTCACTACTATTCTAATTAATGTAGGAAATGATGGCATATGAGAGCCAAACAATTACAAGTGCTAGAAAATCTCAATTGGATCTCTATTTGGAGGAGCCAAAAATTGAATTTGCATATTATCAAGATTTGGATATTTTGGAGCATTGGAAGAATCAAAAGCATCGGTACCCAACCCTTGCACTAATGGCATGTGATGTTTTAGCTATTCCTATAACTACTATTGCATCAGAATCAGTTTTTTTTATTGGTGCTCGTGTGCTTACCCAGTATAGAAGTTGTACTCTTCATGAAAAAGTGCAAGCTTTTATTTGTACTCGCAATTAGTTACATGGTTATGCTATTGGTAACTTGTTTATTTTAGTTATGTACTTGACTTAGTTGATAAATTAGTTTGTTGTTATTTTATTTTTAACTATCTTCATCTTTATGTATTTTATATGTAGATAAAGATAATGAAGATAATGCAAGTATCAAAAGAACATTATCTAAGCAAAAGTCAAATGCTTTAGAAGAGGATATCGATGAAGAGAAAGGAGATGGAGGAGGATCAGGAGAACTTGATGTGAATGATGTCATTGATGAAATTTAAAAAACATTGTATTATGGAACTTTCTATTTCGGTTTAAGACTTTAGGTTCGTAGAGTTATTAAACTTTCTGTTTTGGTTTTATAAACTCTTTTATGTTTTTAATTACTGTGTGGACAGGACAGTGTGGTGTGTTTAGTTATTGTGATTTGTTGTAGAATTTGTGGTGTGTTTGGTTATTATGATTTGTTGTGAAATCTCTTAATTATTGTGTGCTTTTAATTACTGTGTGGACGCTAGATAGTGTAGTGTATTTGATTATTATGATTTGTTGTGGAATGTCTTAATTATTGTGTGTTTTTAATTACTGTGTGGACACTAGGCAGTGTGGTGTCTGGTGTGTTTGATTATTATGATTTGTTGTGGAATCTTTTAATTATTGTGTGGTGTAGAATCTGATCATCTGGAATCTTCATTGGAAACATGTGATTGGTGCAGAATATGTGGTATGTGGTGGTGCACTGCAGCACTAGTCACTGACTCACTGGTGTAGAACCTGGAGAATCGACCCTTGATCAGCAAAGAAGATGAGGGAGAAGAGACCAAGCTTGCGAAGTTGCGATCCCTTGATCACCAACTTGTGGGCAGTCTTTGTCACCTCCTCTCCACTTGCTCCTGAGCGGAGACGGATGCAATGCATCCCAAGTTCAACCTTTTATATAATGAGTGGTCTGTGGACTGTGGTGGTGCACTGGTGTAGTGGTGTAGAACCTGGAGAATGGAGTCTTCATTGAAATATCTTATTTATTTATATTTGTAAGTTTTATAATGAACAAGAACCATTATCAGTAATCCTATCATTATGTTCTATCTTGTTCTGTTTGGATGTATTTTTTTAATTTGTTTTATTTTTTATAGGCCTGTGGATTGATCCGTCAAACTCGCAGCCCGCCTTGAGTTGGGTTGTGTCGACAATATCGTAGTCCGTCGGGATGGTGGGCCGGCCCGCCCCGGCCCGCCCCGCCGAATGTTGGATTTTAAGTGGATTAGTCTGCCCCATCACTAGTTGATCTGTTTGACAGTTCTGACCTTTTCTTTTTTTTTCTAATTTATCACAATTAACTAATTAATTACACAATATTCAATGTACCTAGAAATGCATTAAAGGAAGCCAAATAATTGCGGTGCATGGTATTCCTTGCCGCATGCATTCTGAGAGAGCTTCCTTCCTCTTCCCATAATTAAAGCACTTCCATATATTTTAATTTCTTTAAATGTAGTAAAATTCCTCGTAAATAATTAATCGACTTAATTAGGAGATCTTTACTATCTCACTTATTCTTCTTAGGATTCACTTATTCTTAAGAAGGATTCATTTTAAATAAAAAAAAAATGTAACTAACATTTACTTTTAATTATTCTCCCTGGAACTACTACTTTTTCCCTTTATCATATCAAAAGAATAGGGGAAATTACTGAAAATAATCTGAAAAATTTTCTAAGGATGAATGTACTTGTTTGAATATTTTTCAGAGAATTATTTTTTAAATATTTAAATTTTGAAGATTTAAAATTAGATTTGACTTTGACTGCTATATTAGTTGACTTTTTGGACTATGATTTGTCTAGGAGGATCCACCTTAACTGCCGTATCAATCATTAATGAAATGAGGCAGGGAATCTCAAAAAATGAGGAAAAAATTTAGAAATTAGGATACTCTGGCTTCTGTTTGCTACAACAAAAAAACTAGCAATTTAATGACTTGATTTGTCTTCTTCAATGTCAATTTGAATTGCACATTGATGCCTTCTACTACTCACTTGCATCAGTTATAATAAGTGCATCAATTTGTCTTGACTCTTGTCATAATCTTCTTCTGGTATATTTTGCATGTCAATTTGAGAAAAAAAATTCTTGATGCACTTGTTAGGATGTTCTAAATGATTGTTTCACCATCTCTGTGGTAAAGTATAATGATTCATAATTTTCTGGAATATAGTTTCTTGTTCTGGACAGATGGATAAGATCATAAAAGGATGGATAAGAATTAAAATAACATAGAAATATGAATATCTCCTTGATCTGCTTGATTTGGGGGGATAATAAATAAGCTACTGGAACCCATTTGATCGATCAATTTTTCATCTACTTCTAGTCCATCCGCCCAAGTAAACAACAAGAGGGAGCAAATTTTTTAAGCATCTATTCTATCATCTGTACACTCACTTATCCGTCCAAAGAATCATATTCTTAGATAAAATTACAATCTTCATGTGATCCTGAAGGAAGCTGGAAAGTCAGGGTTTAGGTGACCACTGATGGGATGAAGACTTCAATCCTGCAAAATAAAACCAAACCAAGAAAGGGGTCCTTGGCGTTGACCCTTCGACGCTCAAGTCAAAATTAGGAAGAGAATGAGTAATCGAAAAAATGATAAATCTTGTCTTTTCTCATACCTAACGTACTCTTTTATACCTTTCTCCGTGATCGTTCATCTTCCCTTATTTAATGATATTAATTACTAGAAAAAAGACTTCTTTGTCTTGACTTCCGTGCATTAATGATAAATGTAGTGTCCTTCTTTATCTTGCATTCTTCATATTTAATGATAGAGGGTATGTTCTCTTTTGTTTTCTTGTCTCCTCCTATATAATGTCATTCCTTGCGCCGGACGAATGGTCCGAGCGACTCATTTTCCTACCGATCGAGACAACCGGGTACGGGTCTGTATATTCGCTCGACCGGCCCATGATGCCCATTCGTCCAATGGGTCGGGTGATGTCCGCTCGGCCACTCCTTTACCGACCGGGATATTCGTAAGCCCGGCGTTGACCACCTTGATTTTGATCAACACCGTGTCAATTGACACGTGACAAGTGGGCTCTCCCTTATCTCCGCATCACAAGCCTCCCTCTCAAGTCTAGTCGTAGGAGGCTACAGGTCCGACTGACTAGACAACTGGTCCTTGGCGATTTCTTCGTCCGATCGGAATGTTCGATTCCTAATGTCTGATCGGTGCATCAACCAACACCGCTCGGTCATTGCCTTACCATGGCAAATGGACGATCGACCGGTAACCTATATGCAGAGCGGGTCGATGAATGGCGATACTTGTCTGTTCTCCAAATGCGCTTCGAGTGAGCACGGTCGTCGCCGACGTCATCCATATTTCTCGAAGCTCGTGCAAATCTTTGACAATTATGGTTGAGCACGCGACCATACCTTTTTAATTAAGCTAATTAAATGCTCTCGATGACCAAATGACACGTGTCTACTACTGTCGCCGCATGCTCGATGTGACAGGCGGATATCCACCGGTCCCGAGATGCGCCATTTCGAAATTAATGGTTGGATCTACTTCTAGGTTTTCGTATCATCGGATCGAACGGTTGAGGTTGATTAGCCACGAGGTTTATAAACTCGCGTGCTTCTCAGATTTCCCCACTTGTCGTCTTCATTAGTGAGCATCGCGGTGTCACCGTGCTTTGCGTCTTCTCCGGCAATCTTTAGCAATCTCCTAGTAAGCTTCCACTTCCCTTCAATCGAATCTATTCAGTGTTTGTAGTGTCGTTTCTCAATCGAACTTCTTGGTTTCCCGTCGACTTTTATTTCTCATGACAAGCTCCTCACAACCTCCTGCCTCTGTCCCTGGGCTCTGGTATACATCCTTTGAGTCCAGGTTCGATGGAGGCGATGCTGAGAGTATGAGAGATGCTTTTGAAATTCCTTCTAATTACCAAATTAGTCTCCCCTCTGCCTTTGACCGTTGGGACGAACCGTCGCCTAGTTTCATAACATTTTTTAGGGATCAATTTACCGTCGGTATGTGGTTCCCAATCCACCCTTTCTTTTATGTTGTTTGTAAATATTTCTGTATTTCTCTCCACCAACTAGTGTCAAACTCCTTTCGGCTGCTGTGCGAGGTCATCGTTTTTTTTTGTCTGCACGACATTCCCCCTACTCCTCGGCTCTTACATTATTTTTATTATCCCAAATTATCCGAGCCATGGACCTTATTCCAAGCCCAAGTGAGCTTGACTTTTTGATAAGATGTCGTCCTCCAATAAACATTGAAGGGAATACTTTTTTTTTTGTCAAATTCCCCGTTCGGCCGATTTTCCAACCAAGTGGCAATTAGAGGTGCCGAACCCTCCAGAGTTCAAGCAATACAAGAGTCAATCGGACTACCTCCACTCAGCTTCACAATTGACCGGGCAAAAATACTATATCCACAAATTGCTGCATGAGGGATTCCTCTACGTGTTCAGCTTGAGCCCAATCCGCACAAAGCTCCCGTCCAACCTAGGTATGCTCCTTCTTGGTTTATCTTTTGAATCTAACTGTTTTTTCCTTTTCTTTTGCAGCCGAAGTTATGTTGCGTGCACATCTGGCCGACAAAGGCAAGCTCGCGGATGCTGAGATCAATGCGGTGGTCGTGGTTGAGTTGGAGAGCCACGGTTTGCGGCAATCGGGTCACAAGAAGACCCTCTTGGAGAGAACGAGAGAGCACCAGCCTTAGTGAGCGAAGGGATAGTCAACCGGACGCCCAACTGTTGGTGCATTGAATCCTCTCTCCTCACGACTGCTGGTGATTCCAATTGAGGGGGCGTCGGATTCAGCCTCTTCTAGGGAACCACTGCTAAGCCGCAAGAAGCGCCGCCAAGCGGAGGCGACATCACGATCGGCTTCCTCCATGGTGCATACCCCCACCAGAACTAGTCTGTGCCTTTCTTTTGCCGAGCGGGTTGAAACCTCGACGCCAACTCCTGTCATGGCGATTGTTCCCCCCTACATCATATGATTGGACACCTTCTCTATCCAGTCTACCCCAGGGAACCATTTGTGCGCCGCCAGTTGCCTTCATGCCGCCACCGCTGAAGATCCAAAAGTCTGGCATCTGGCCGACGTCTGTGTCTCGACCATCCGGCAAAGCGACCTTGACTCAATCAGCTCCGAGCGGCCGGCGCTACATAACGGCGGTTATCCATCTTCCGATGGAGGAATGGCGTGAGTCAAACAGCGCTGAATCCTGAGCCCCCGAGTATCAAATAATTATTCAAGGGTCACTCGCACCGATATGGGCGGACGCCCGAGCCCGTGCATCGGTCATGTCTCCGGGGGCACTTACTGACAGTCACACTCAGATGTCCACTGGGGTAAGTTTTTTGTATGTTCTTTAATTTATCTCCGATCGACTCTTATATTTTTCTGGTTCTTCGCAGTATTGGGTGGAGAGTCTGGTCATGTGCTAGAGGCTCGCATTTTTGGAACAGGAAGTCAAGCAACTGAAGGCGCCGAGCGATCAATCATCTGCTTCTCAGACACAACTGGAGCAAATGAATGCTGAGATGGCTCATGTAAGAACCAATCTGGAAGAAAATGTCGACTGAACGACAGCAACTCGAGACCGGGCAACCGAAAAATGTCGACCGGGTGACAATAAACCGTGACCGGACGATCGAAAAAATGTCAACCGGGTGATCAGAGCATGCAACCAAGTGATCCAAAAATACCAACCGAGCAATAGGGAGAATGCCGAGCGGATCGAAAGACGATGGGCGAGCGGTGTCAAACGCGTGACCGCGGAAATGTCGACCGAGCGACAGTAACTCGCGACCGGGCAACAGCAGTGAGCAAAATGCGAATGGTGAGTGTCGGGCGAAGCAAGTGTGATGAGTGCCAGACAGAGCGATGAGTGAGCAGTAAGTGTCGATCGAACAACAACGGTAAGCGAAAACACATTATGAGATTATGAGGATTAAATGGTTTAATAAGGTTGTTCGGTATCATAATCTCTTTTCATCTCTCATTGTTATGACAATCATAATGAGAGGTGTTTGGGTAAAACGAAATAACCTTTTACTTAATGGTTTCATATTGAAATTGTCTGGCGGTGAACGAAATAATCTTTTACTGGATGGCTTTCAAGCTATTGAAATTGTTTGGAACACTTGTGAGTAGATTAAACAATAAATTTCGTAGAGAATTCTTTTATATCAAAAAGTTGAGTTTGATGTTTATAGTCAATTGGATAATGTTAATTTAATACCATAATGGATCACTGATCTGGTACATTGATAAGAACAGCTAAAAAGATTAAGAAAGGTATGAATTTTTATTCATTTATATTTTTTTAGTTAATATTAAATATTAATTTTAGAAATATCAATCCATTTTAGGAAAGTTTTTTATCGATTATATTTCAACATTCTTAGATATCTAGAAACTGATCAACTGCCCATTAAAATAATTTATCTATTAATTTATCAGAATTAAAACTGATTCTTAAATATCTAAAAAAAAAAATTTTAAAAAAACAGCTACCGTTCTCACGGGCACTATTCTTTGCCAAATGAATCGTCTATGACTCAACTTAATATGATTGAATATAATTTAGCTCGTGATTGACAATAGAAGTAGGTCTATATTGGACACAAGGCTTGAGACTAGGGGTGAGTAAAAATTCGAAAAAACCGAATTAATCAAACCGAACCGAATCGAACCAACCGAATTTAGAAATTCGGTTCGGTTAATTCGATTTTCGTTTTTTTTTAAAAAATCGGTTCGGTTTCGGTTTTGAATTTTGTAATTCGGTTAAACCGAATAAGAATATTATTTTAATTAATTTTTATTTTAAAATATAATTAATTAGATAAAATCTTTTTTTTAAAGGTAAAATTGAATAGGGTTTTAAAATTCGGTTAATTCGGTCAATTCGGTCTAAAACCTAATTAACCGATGTCTTATCGGTTCGGTTGGTTGAAAAGAAATTCGGTTTATTCGATTTTCGGTCTATTCGGTTCGATTTTGGCTGAATGCTCACCAGAGGCGGATGTACTAGGGGGGGGTGACCGCCGGTCCCCCCCCCCCCCCCCCCCCTTGTCGGCAGAGCAGAAGAAAAAAATCGGGCGTCGGCGGTAAAAAACTCTTCACAGTGACGAGAAGAAATCGTAGTCGTAGGCTAACCGAAGTGACAAACAGTGCATTTTGTTAATTGTAAACCATGTGTCCTTTTGTGAACACGTTGCTTTTTATATGCGTTCAATATGTATAAACGCGTTCAAAGGTTTAGGTGTTTTATATGTGTGAACACACTTTCAAGGGTTTATATGTGTGAACACACTTTCAAGGGTTTCCTCGATTTTGTTTGTTTGACACGTTTTCATTCCATATATAATTATATAAAGATTTATTTTTTAACTTTTATTTATCTCTGCTCGATTTTTTTTTATATAAAGATTTATTTTTTATACTTATATTTATCTCTGCTCGATTTTTGTTTTGTTTCCGCCGCCGCTCACAAAACTTTTACGGCTTTACCTTTGTGATCTTGACATCTTGCCCTTTGTTTCTTCTGTCTCTCCAAGCGCCGACCAAAGCAGCAAAGCAGCAAAATCCTGCGCCCAAAGGTTATTTTTCCCTCTCTTCCGATTGCCAATCAAAGCGGCAAAGATTCGGCCTTCAGCCTTCGGCCTTCAACCTTCATCCTTCAAGTAAGTAGATTTTTTTTTATTTTATTTTATTTCTTTAATAATTGTTTGATTATTTTTTGATTGCAATGTATGATACAAGTAATAATTTAAAATTTTAATTGTTTAAATGTTTAGTTGTTTTTTATATTTGATTGTTGGATAATTAAAAATTTAGATTTTGTATATTTAATGATTGGATAATTTGTAATTTAGTTTTTTATAAACTCTGAATAGTAATTAATTTTTTTATTAGCTGTTAGTTAATTGTAATTTGTGAATATTGATAATTTATGCTAAATTAATTTTATTTTTTTAAAAGAATTGTGTCGATTAATGATGTTAAATAATTTAATTGTGTTATTGTTAAATTGTTCACATTACTTTATGTTGATAATTTTTTCCCATACATTATAATTTGTAGAAAATGTTGAAATATTTTGCAAAGATGCCTAGGAGTTCAATTGAATCGTCTAGTGTTCCGAATGAAGAGTCTACTCCTGCACCACAACCACCACCACCTCCTCCGCAAATTTTATTTGAAAATATTGAAAATCTGAGTAGTGAAGTAGAAATTGTTGCTGATCCTGGTTTACGAAAATTGATTGAAGAGTATGATGTTGGTGCTAGAGATCGTATTCGAAAAGAATATGTTGCTATGGGCCCTTGTCAACCTCGAGGCCATAATTTTCCAAGAAAAAAAATGGGTAAAGACAATAGATGTTTCAGAGAGATTTGGTTTAAAGACCGTGATTGGTTGGAGTATATTGTTTCAAAGGATGCAGCGTTTTGTTTCTGGTGTTATCTTTTTAGACCTAGTAATATAGGGTTTGGAGGAGATGATGTGTTTACGAGATCTGGTTTTATTAATTGGAAAAAAGCAATTGAAAAATTCAATGAGCATGTAGGTGGAGTTGGTAGTGCACACAATGAGGCAAGAATACAGTTTGAGGGTTTCAAGAATCAAAGACAAAGTGTGGAGTATTCATTTTCATCGGGGAAACATGAGCTTGAAGTTGCTTATCGCAAACGCTTGACTTCCATTTTAAAAGTAATTTGATTTTTGTTGTTACAAGGATTGCCTTTTCGGGGACATGATGAGTCTTTGACATCATCCAATAGAGGTAATTTTTTAGAATTGCACAAATGGTATAGCTCAGAGTGTCCAAAAGTTGCGGCAGTTGTTGGAATGAATGCACCTGGAAATAATCAAATGATTGCCCCAAAAATTCAAAAGCAATTGGTGAATGCTTGTGCAGTTGAGACTACAAATGCTATTCTAGCTGATCTTGGAGATAGGTGGTTCACTTTACTACTTGATGAGGCTCGTGACTGTTCAGTGAAAGAGCAAATGACAGTTGTTATTAGATATGTGAACAAACATGGAGAGGTGATTGAACGATTTATGACTGTAGTTCATATTGCAACAACTACAGCTGCTTGTTTGAAGGAGGCAATCGACTCTTTATTTGCTAAATATGGTTTGTCAGTGGCGAGATTGAGGGGTCAAGGATATGATGGTGCTTCAAATATGTCTGGGGAATTTAATGGCTTAAAGTCACTGATAATGAAATAAAATCCGTATGCATTGTATGTTCATTGTTTTACTCATCAACTCCAACTAGTGGTTGTAGCTTTTGCTCAAGAAAATCAATATGTTTGTGATTTCATGTGGATTGTTGGTTCGATTGTAAACACATCTGCATCATCTTGCAAAAGGGCCGATAAACTTCGACAACTTGAACATGACAGAAAAGTTAAACTTCTTGAAAGAGGAGAGATTAGTTCTGGTAGAGGACTAAACCAAGAAACTAGTCTAGCTAGACCTGGAGATACACGATGGGGGTCTCATCATTCAACTTTATGTCGTATTGAACAAATGTGGCCATCTGTTATAGAGGTTCTTCAAAATTTGATTGATGATGGTGATCGTTCTTCTAAGGGTTTAAGTAGAACTTTGGTTGAAAGAATGGAGAGGTATGAATTTGTGTTTATTCTACTATTGATGAAACGTATATTGGCAATCACAAATCATTTGTCAACCGTTCTACAAGAGAGATCAAAATATTGTGAATGCGATGCGTTTGATCAATAATGTGAAATGCAAATTGCAAAAGTTGAGAGATTCTGGATGGGATATTTTACTTGAGGATGAGAAGAAGTTTTGTAACATTCATTTCATTGAAATAATTAATATGACAGATAACATCAACAGTCGTAGTCGTTTGAAGAGAGATGGAAAAAATGTTAATTTTTATCACTACTTCCATGTTGAAATCTTTTGTGAGGTAACTTTATAATTCTTTTTTTGTTTACCGTCAATTAAATTCTTTTAAACAGTAACATATTTATTAATTTTTACTTTTGTTGTTTGATTTTAAAATTGTAGGTTATCGATATTATTCTACAGGAGATGGATAGTTGTTTCACTGAAACAACTACAGATTTGTTGATTTATATGTCAGGCCTTGATCCTAGGAACTCATTCTCTAGATTTGATGTACAGAAGTTAGTGCGTCTAGCTCATTTTTATGAGGATGATTTTTCTTGGAATGAGCGTATGTTGGTTGAACAAGAGATTGAAACATATATTGATGACGTCAGATCAGATGAACGATTTGAAGGCATTTCAGATTTGGGAGCTCTTGCAAAGAAAATGATTGAAACAATGAAGAACCGTGTATTTCCTTTGGTTTATCGGATGATTGAGCTAGCCTTACTTCTTCCAGTTGCTACTGCAACCGTTGAAAGAGTGTTTTCGGCAATGAATATTGTCAAAACAGATTTGCGAAATAGGATTGGAGATGAATGGATGAATGATAGTTTGGTAGTCTATATCGAGAAAGATGTTTTTAATACTGTCGACAATGAGCCAATTTTACAACGTTTTCATAACATGGAATCTCGAAGAATGCAATTGTCACGTATTTGTTAGTAGACTGCTTTAATATTTTAATATTATTGTACGAGTTTCTTTTCATAATATTATACCTTTTTCTCTTGTATGCAAGTTATTTAAAAAATATTTTTTAATTACATAGAAGTTATTAACTGTTCAAAAAAAAAAATCGCCGCGCTCAGAACGCGGCCGCCCCTCTATGATTGAATTCCTAGATCCGCCACTGATGCTCACCCCTACTTGCGACCCTAACTAAGGATCAGCGAAGACTTTGACTCATCATTTTATTTTATAAAATATTAATATTAAATATAAATTCTATATGTTTTTAATAATATTAACAAAACATTAATTTAATGATATTTTTTACTTTTATTTTAATAATTTTAATATATATATATATATATATATATATATATATATATAATTAAAAAATAGATCTATTGGGACACCTTTAGACATACACACGAAGACCATGCTAACAAATATTGCATGCACAAAATTTAGTTTATGAAGTAATGGACTATATTAAAAAAGATAAAGTTATTAAAAAGGTATCCCAAACTTATTAATATTATCATTATCAGGGGCGTAGTCCAGATTAAAAATTACATGAGATTGATGATCGACATTGGTATTTTGACGATGGTGGTCACAGTTGAGTAGTGATGATAGGGCGGAGTCGACGTGGTTTATGACCGGGAGAGCAATGATAATAAAAATATTAATGGGGATAGTAATAAATGTGATGGCGCGATAGTCAGAGAGGAAGGTAGCGATGACAGGACTGGGAGTCGTAGCTATAACTATCACAATATCCTATAGATATAGCACGATAATAGGGAGAAAGATTGTCATGGTTATGCTAGTCAAGTAGCGGCTAGACACCGCGAGAAGGGACAAGGAAGGTGGTGACGCCGACTACTCGTGCGATAGATAAAGCAGTATGCATAGGGAGGTGAAGTAGTAAATAAAGAGAAATTTTAGTTTAATTAAAATTTTTAATAATTTAATAGGAAAAAATAATGACTAAAATAAAATTACTATGAGCTATATGAGCTAAAATAAAATGATGATGGAATTGAAATAAAATTTTAATTATAATTTTTAAAAAATAGGTGGGACTGGTGCCTACCGTAATCTAAGGATGGCTTCCGCTTATCATTGTGTAGATCAACTAAGAAGATGGCACATGCTCTTTTTATATAATATTCAAAAGAGTGAAACCAGAATAAAAAAAAAAACTTGTTGCAATAGTTATCTTTAAATGCAAGGAATTTGAAGAGTAAAGAACAAAAGATGAATAAGAAAAGGATGGATTAAGTTGCTTGTTTGATGAGCAACATTGAATGAGGTTGGTGGTGGCCAAACTCCCATTTACTTCCTCACCTAACTCCTCATCATCCATCGTTCTTTTCTTTCCTTTTCTTTCCAATGACATCGTTTTGGAAGTATAATTCGCTAATTAGGATGCCTAACTATTCACCATCAAAGGGAGAGTACTGCTAGATATCTAACTATTACAATAAGTTTGTTTACAATGACAAAGGAAGACCTTGAAACTATAAGATGATAGAGAGAGAGAGCAAGAGACTATCTTCCTTTTTTGATTAAATTTTGGATTAGATTTATGCACCCTTAAGGGATTAGTGATTTTCACAAAGTTAAGGGGCAAAATATAGTTTGTCAAACTATGGAAGCCGAAATGAAAAATTACAGTCTGAAGGGGCAAAATGATGCAACTCCAGCGCCAGTGACCGAATAGAGCGAGCAAACATTAAAATCTCAACTGCTCGGTTTTTTTCACTCTTGCGGCAAGGGAGCGCTGAGAGATTGCAAGGTCGGTGGAGGAGGAGGAAGAGGAGGAGGTGGTGGTGGTGGTGGACGATGCAGCCACCGCGGCCGGAGGGCCGCGCTATGACGTTCGACGAAGTCTCCATGGAGAGGAGCAAGAGCTTTGTCAAGGCTTTACAGGTATTCTTTCCCCGTCGCCTGCCCCTTCACATCTGCCCCCGATAATCTTGACGCCTTTCCTTTTTCCTCTCTCTCGGTGTCGGTTTTCTTGAGCTTCTGTTTTGGCTGTTTTTATTAGTCCAGCAAATCGATTTGTCTGCAATGTGGAATTTCACTGAGCTAGGTTTTCTGGGCTTTGAGCAAAGTGATACGTTTGTTAGATCCGGCACCCAAATTTCTCATTTTATTTGTTTTATAAATCGTAAAAAAAACTCCTTGTGTTGAAGTAATAGGCCAATTTTATTCTGCTTAATGCGAAATAGATCTGCAACTCGATCAATTAATGCAGATGATTCAAGGAAGTGGATCCGGCTGAAAAAATTCACCTTTAGTTCGTTTCTGCTTTTGGGTGTTGCTTTTTATTCTAGTGAATTAGATCTGCAACTCGTACAATTAATGCAGGAACTCAAGAACTTGAGACCTCAACTTTATTCTGCTGCTGAGTATTGCGAAAGGTCTTATCTTAACAGCGAGCAGAAACAGATGTAAGTTCCTTGGAATGTAGTATTCCAATATTTTAATTTTATCGACTGTTTGTAACTGTAAAAATTTAGTTCCTTTTGAGTTTTTCGATTTTGAGCTAATCTTATTTAAGGATTACTCTCAGACAATAGTTGAATATGTATTTAGACTGGTAATCTTAGTGCCATCAGTAAATCAATGGTTAAATTCGCAGGATACTCGCTTTGACTCATGTACCACTTGTATCGTTTCATCAACCCTGAGGTGTTTCTTAGATATTGTATAATTTACACTCCTATTTGGTTTGACCCAAATTTAACCAGGAATAGAGGTAAAAGTAATATAATTAGTCATCATAGAACATGGCGCTAAGATTAATGATTCTTGTGGAAGTTGTATATATATATCCTGTTTCGGTATGCATATATGTTGTATTTCTTGATTTAAATTTAAACTGTCATGTAGGGTATTGGATAACCTAAAAGACTATGCTGTTCGCGCCCTTGTGAATGCAGTTGATCACCTTGGCACTGTTGCATTTAAACTGACAGACCTGTTTGAACAACAAATGTTTGACGCATCAACCGTGGAGACGAGAATTTCATGTTTGAGCCAGGTGCATATTCATTGGTGAAATGGTGATAATTTTCAACGACTGTAACAGGTTGTCTGGAGTTTGTTGATGCTGTTATCTTTTCAGCAATCGTTGACGTGCCATGCTTATGTGGATAAAGAAGGTTGCAGCCAGCATCAGTTGTCTGCAAGAACTTTGAGGCATTATAAGCATTACACTTTGCCAAGTATGTTCTAGAGAAGTAATGTTTACTTGTTTACTTTGAACTTTATCATTGGTATTGATTTTTTTTTCAATGGCCAAGTCAGGTCTTCCGGATAAAAATGTGAAAAGCAGTATGCAATTGCCACCAAAAAGCGATGTAAATGCTTTTCAAGCAAAAACCAGTGTTCGGTCCTCAAGTATGTCATCATGCATTTGGAACCTTTGCGGTTTTCAATCATATTGGTTATTCTTTGGATGTTGTTGCCTAATGATCATTACTGAATTTGTTGATTAAGGAAAATCTGCATCCAAAACTCTTTCCTGGCATTTAGCTACAGAAGTTAATTCTACATCAAGTGGAATCTCTAGCTCATCGCCATGGCAAGTTTACAGTAAGTTTCAAGTACTATCATGCATGATATTGTCTAAACATTACGGCATCCCATTCTTGCAGCATTGGAGATCCCAGGACTTCTAAAATAAATCCTGAAGTTTTCCATCTTTTAGGTATGCTTATTTTTCCGCATTTTGTTTTGTTGATAAGACGACTTATGTGGCTTACCGCTTATTGATTGATTGCAAATTTTATGCAAATTTTAGTCCCTGAAGAACCCACTGCATCACTCACCTTGCCAAATACGAACCATCTCCTGGCAGCTAATGGCAGGGCAACTTCAGATAAAGCCTCTAACAAATTTGGCTTGGTGGTAAGTCTCCTATCTACTATAATCTTCCATACCCTTAGAAGAACTTATGATAGATACATCAATCCATCCAAACTTGAATAATATGAGGAAAAAATAACTAATGTAGTTCAAGTCAACTAGTTGGTCTGGGGGAAATAATCCTTATTTCCTTCCACTCTCTTCTCCCTCTAGGGAGGAGTCAGAAGTGGAAGGGAGCTTGGCACTAAGCCTAGCAAATGTGGGGATTCATAGATCTCTACAAGGGCAAGTTAAGGACCTCCGGAGTTGGAATTCCGACTGAAGGGGATGATTTCTCTTCCACACAGGTCTCCAATCACGACCTGTTTACAGCCAGTCTACAATTAGTAGGAATGTGTGTGATGGAAGAATGATGAATGAGTCCCAAGGTGATTTGGGGGAAATAATTCTTATTCTCCACTGTGGAAAGGAATCAGGCACTAGTGCAAGGATGGCACACGGTTCGAGCCGTATTCCATCAATAAATGACCCCCATCTCCTTCGCTGCAATTCATCCCACTTACGGGGTCCTACATGCCTCTAGAGCGTTCAAAGTCTCGGAAACTTTGTCTTTCTGTCCTTGTACAACTTGTTGATCACACAAATCAAGTTGTTCACTGAATCAGGCATGAAGCTTGATGTTATAATCTATGGTTACATCTCACAAGCGATCGACTATTTCTTTGCAGAGTTCTAATGAGGCATCGAAACCTGCCCCAGTCATGAAACCCCTTCACGGTCCGGGCACACTTCAGATTTATAAGCATCGAACAACTCGCGGCCAAAGCTTGCTCTCAGTAATTTTCTCCAAACCAAAAATATTGAAATCAAGAAACATTTCAGTCTCTTGATGTTGTTATTGCTCCAACGTTATCTCTTGTTCAAGCTCTTTATCTTGATGAAGCACTCAATAAATTACTAATTGATGTGTTTGTTATTGTTGTTTATCTCAAGTCGATTGTATAATCTTTCCTTCTCCTTTATATCAGGTTCAATAAGAATAAAGCATGTGTTCCATAATAAATTTTGAATTCTCAAAAATAACTTCATAGCTAGTAATATTGAGAACAAAAAAAAATACAAATCTTTATTTATGTCTGTACAAAATATTAAATATATTATATTTTTTAATATTAGATATTTACATATTACAACCTGACTCCACTTATTCTAGGATAGACGGTTGACTAAACACCTTAGAGCTTATTATTGTGGTAAGCAGTAAAGTACATTTTTCAAATAATTAGGGTTTAATTTCTATACAGGGCACCCAATTGATGTGTCTATTATTATTGTTGACGACCTCATTTTTTTAAAAAGAGTTTGTGGCACACTATAAGAATTTTCTTTCAATGGAATGACACTCAACAAACACTCCAATGCATTGAATGACACTCAACAAACACTCCGACGAAAAATTTCTATAGAATCAAATTGATTATCATTAATCGGTTCGAATAACTAAATATCTGAATTATTTAAACAAAAAAAATTATAATCAATCATTCCATGTTTTCCAAGATCATGTATGACGAAATTGATTTTTGGGGGACAAAATAATAAATATTACATCAAAACTGCAAGAACTTGTCCACAGAGGCAGGCCAGGTTCCTTCTCCGAGCATCAGCTTGGTGTTATGCAGATAAATTAAAGTAAATTAAATTAAATTAAATTTGTAGTTGCAAAACTGTCATTTGTTCGAGAAGACATGTAGAGAAAAGGTGGTCAGATTTCCGACTGCTTGTGTTCTTTGATAGCGTTGATTACGCCTTCTGAAAGGGTATCTTCGTTATAATTCTTGCCGAAAAATTTCACAAACTCCATCTTTGGGTTCATCAAATACCTGCAAGCAACATGTTAGCTAGATTAGTGCGGTGAGATTTCAGAAACAAGAGGAAGAAGAGAGTCGTTTGCATACATTTACCAAAATATACAAACTTTTACCAACAGAAAGAGCTCAAAGATGCATATTACTTCTTGCTGATAACTAATGGATTAAATACTTTGTCACACTGAGATAAGGCCACTAACTTCCATTAAGAATATCAGATAAGATCTAATTTCAAATTAATATCCAGATCTGTGGTATAACAGTTTGTTGCATGACTGATCAATATACTAAAAACTTCATGCCACATGCAGGGGAAAGGTTTACAAACTAGGTGGTGAATCTTGATTCTAGCAAAACCCGTGAAAAAAGCCACTAACAAAAAGGCAATCATGGCTTCAGATTATCATCAGTTACACATAATTACAAGGTGTTCCTTAGTTAATATCTGAATAACCATGTGTACTTTTAACCAGAACTTTTCATTTATTACCCAAAGGAAAGCAATGACAGTTGACACGACGCAATAATCAACCATAAAAGTTTCAGAGTATTTAATTTCAATAAAAAAATCTTCTTGAATAAGCTTAGAAATCAAGGCATCCAGATCAACACGAGCATGGGCCTGTAATGCTCGTGCCCATGCTAGCCCAAGCCTACAAGCTCAGTTTGATTAAAAAATAAGAAAAATAAATTCTATTAGAAGTTATTTTTTATTTAATTTTATTAAAATTATTTATATTATTAATAATAATTTATATATCTGAAAATAGTGGGCAGAACTTGGCTCACGAGCCATCTTGAGTACAATCCCATGTTGGGCCCAAGTTGGCCTTGATGCACAAACCACGACCCACGCATGACACAGTCATGTGTTAAGGCTGAGTCCAACACGGAACAGCCCATATGCTTGTGGGCTATGGCGGACATGACCTGTAATGT
The DNA here is from genome assembly GCF_018446385.1 of Zingiber officinale. Classification (NCBI taxonomy): domain Eukaryota; kingdom Viridiplantae; phylum Streptophyta; class Magnoliopsida; order Zingiberales; family Zingiberaceae; genus Zingiber; species Zingiber officinale. The sequence continues at coordinate 108,455,598 of NC_055999.1, read as the reverse complement.
GTCGAGCCAGGCCCTACCAAACACAAGTGTAGTAGGTCAGGCCAGGCTGTGCCATAGGCAGTACAGTCCATTTGATACCTCTAAGTAATCCTGTTCAAGTTGAGGAAATGCAGGTTATTGAAATAAATTGCAGTGTTTTTATGGAAGACAATGTACTTTGCTGGTAGCTGTTAAATGATTAGCACAAGAGCTGATAAATGTTGGCACTGTAGCATTTGCACTTAAAAGGGGAAAACTATATAATAGACTAGAGTCTGTCAGGAATACATACATAACAATGGAGTGATCGACAAGGTAGTCAGAACCTTCATCCTCCGTCTTCATGTAGTATACACGATAAGCACGAGCAACTTGTCTTACATCATCTGAAGTACCAGTCAGGCCTACTAAATTTGGGTGAAATTCTGAAATCCAGATCAAATAATATGTCGGTAGTAAGAATATGAAAAATTATGTACAAGGGTATGGAATGACATTCTCTCACTGAATGGCAAACAAAAAAGAGTTGCAAACCTTTTACATATTCAGAGACTTGCTCAACATTATCTCTTTCAGGATCAACTGAAATGAAAACAGGTACTATTTCCAGCCCTGCCTTTGCTTCTGAAAATATATTATTAATTATTTTTATGATTAAACAAAGCTGAGGAACCCAAGTCACAAAAAAGGCTTCATTAGCTAAAGGTGCAAGTATCATATCCCCGTATAATGAATAAAAAAAAATAATTCTCAATATCAGATAAAATAATTTGTGATCATAAAATTTTATCTGATTCTTAAAGGTTTGAAATATTTTAGTTAATTGAAACAATATCAAGGCCTAGAGACCACATATAGTGAGAAAGTATCAAGCTTTACTAAAAACTTATTAGAAGGATGAAATGCAATAATATGATAGTTTGCTTAAAAGCCTCTCTAGAAAAAGATGCACCTATTATCAAGACATCCTGGTCCAACAATGTTAGGGTATATGGTATGTAGGTGCAATGCACAGATCATACAGTTAATGATGACACATTTACATATTTTAATTGATTTAAATGGTGGTATATGATAACCGGAGAAGCTTATGGAATAGGAACTTGAAAAAAAATGGTAATGGCCCTACATCCAACAATGACTGCCAAGGAAAACGTCTTTGTTCAATTATCTATATTAGTACTAGGCACACCATTATGTTATCAAATAACTTGCATGCTCAATTAACATCCATAGTTGCATTACTTATTTTATCAATTGCAGAAGCCATCTTTTGGAGCTCATCAGGACAAATATCTGGGCAATAAGTGAATCCAAAATATATTAGTGTCCACTTCCCCAGAAAATCCTTCTCAGTAACTGTTTTGCCATGATGATTCACAAGCTTGAATGGACCACCAATAGCAGCAGTTCCTATGGATGGTCCCTGTTTGACAGTTGTTGAAGCAGACCTAAGTCCTGCGAGAAATACACATCATCAGTTGTAGATAAAATGGTGTGCACCTGATAAACAATTCATGGATAAATCAAACAATTTCCAAGCCAATAGTAGTATTTGATTTATTTCCTGTGTTAATTTTAGAAAAAATAAAGAGAGAGCATAAGCTCAAAAACAGTAGCATACAAAAGATTCAAGTGATCTGATACCAATACTTACCCCCCTTACCCAGTAGAGAAGGGAAAGAATGAAGAATATGAAAATTCAGCATAAAGGAAACAAATTTAGGGAAGATTTCTGGCATTCTGTCTCTGAACATAGTCTAAATAAAATCATGCCTAAAATTCTAGGGTGTTCTAACTATGCAAAGTCCTGACAAAATCTTAAGGACTTTTACAAAATTTTCCTCCAATTTGATTCAGCTAGTCATCCATTTAAATTTTTTGAACATTTGAGCTAAAGTGTTATTTCGAGTATCAGTATAAATTATATTAAAAAAAACTAAATTCCACAATCTGCTACTTTTCACAGTAAGCACACTATCACTTTAGCCCAATTCTGAGTACTATGGAAATTTATTTTTGTTTCACGTGGTTCAATCTCAACTTGGAAACAAGCTCCAAGCTTCCTAGAGGAAGAAAGTATTTTTCACATTTTTATTTCATGTACCCACTAAAATGAGGAAGCATTTGCTTGTGGATTTTGCAAACTGTAATACTTAGATGCAAGAAACCAGAAACTAACTGGAGAACATTCTTCATTAAGCATGGGCTTTTGCAGGAGAATCTGATATTCATGGTGATTGTACGAGCATAATAAAAAAATTCTAGTGGGAAATAGCAGCTATGCATTCTTAGATGACTAAGGGAATAAGCATGTAAAAGGGAAGATACAACAATATAGGGAACAGATCAGTAGCAGAAATTACTTAGAAAAAGTTCAGGCATATGCATACAACCAATCTATTGGAAGAATTCAACAGAAACAAAATGTATATTTCCTTCAATCTTTTTCTTGTACATAATTTAAAATAGCAACTCATGTGAAATATATTCTGTTATTGACATATTGTGAGTTGCATGCATTCTCATTGCTGTATCTACCTTCAATGTGCTGCTTCTTCTCTTTGTCATAGTAAACTATCAGCCCTCCGCCAGTTAGCAAAAGCAAACCAAGGCCCAGCCATGAGACGGGCTAGCACATTAAAACCACAGCAAGTACATTAGGCACATAACATTAAGAAAAGTTAATAATTCTCATATAAAAGATATCTAGAAAAAACAACAGTTAATTATCCAAAATTTGAATATCAGAAACAAGGTCTTCAAACAAGCAAAATAAGGTGCATCTAGCACTCGGAAAAAACAGTAGTAAAAAAAGTTACAATTGTGCTTCTCAAAAAAGGGTACCAAGAATAGGATAAAACAAAAAGACACAACATGAACATTATTACCAAGATTTCATCTCAGTCAAAGCACCTGCAAATAATGCTCAAGTATGGCATGTAATGGAAGTTCTTCATATAAGACTAAATATAAAAGGTGATTACCTATTTCGTTCTTCCATAATCATAACCTGGGCCATATCATACAAATTAGCTGGTAAGTCTCGTGGTGATCCCCATTTCATGATCAACAAAGCTAAGGAAAGTGAATGGTACAAAACACTGACCAGATCACACTACATGAACTTAAATAGGTAAACAATTGTAATCAATTTAATCTTAATAACAAGCTTGAGAATTTAGAATAGGGGAAGCTATATTTTTTGATGAGATAAAACATGAGTAACCTTTTGGATATTGTCATCGGTCATACTTGTTCCAACTATTTAGGGTCAGCTATACAAAGTTTATTCCTCCTATGAGCTCTATCCAAGGCTACAACACTAGTAATATTTAAAATAAGTAAATTATTCTTTTATCACATTAGTCAAATAGAATCGCCTCTTCTTGCATATGTAATATACAAGACTACTTTTTAAACACCAAAGGCATATCCTAACTAGTAAAATGATTCATGATGCAAAAATTTGGTAAAAGTGATAATTATTCATGTTGATTAAATGTAGGCTAGGAGTTGGTAAAGAGATTTCCATAATAGTTTCTCATGTCCTCATATACACTTGATAAAAAAAAAGAAATGCAAAAATAACTTTATACACATTATGGTATTATATATTATATACATTCAATGGAAATTGAAGTGTTGAATGACATATTGCACACAAGCAACAACCCAAAAAATGGCAGCACCTTAAGAGAATGCTGCTGATTAATGCTCAATATACCAACCCACATTTGACATGACTTTTTTTTAACAAGTTTACAATATAACCTTGAAAATGATCAGATGCAAATTCAGAATAAATTCAAAAATTGAATTTGTAACTCAATTTTGGTTGTTTGGAAATAATTTGAATTGTTTGGTAGTGAGCCTCTTTTTGGTTTGTTATCTTTTATTTAGGGTAATAAATTAATTCAAATTATATTTTTCCTGATTTGCTTTTTATGTCCTACTTTCTCATAGAGTGAAGTGTATGAAAATGGCACAATATCAATGTAATTTTCCTCTAGTAATTAATAATAGTTTCCACTTCTCTTCTCTATGTGAGAATGTTTTTACTCTATGCAAGCTTCTTTGTCAACTGTGCTGTCATAGTCATTACTTGCTTCCAATCAATCAACTCAATTAGATGGTTATGTAAACCCTCAATATGCAAAAAACACAAAATATCATAAGAGAGAGAGAATTAATAGATAGATGCTCTATTACGTACTTTATATTTAGTTACATCACTCACACTATTTTTGTAAATGCAACAGTTCATTCCTCAAAAATTCAAAACAAACACTTGTACTTTATATTCAAGACTGAAAGCGAAAAAAGAAAAAGAAAATAAGACACCAATTTATGCAAGATAGGCGACCATTGCTATGTTGGTGATTTTTTTTTTTTGTACTTGATATGAAGAAAAGGATCTACAAATTGTAGACATGTTTTTAATTCAAAAGTGTGTTCAACATTCTAGGCTTGTAACTAATAAGGATACAAATTAAAGAAAACCTGGAGAAACTCAAAGCTGATATCTTGACATTCTAACTGAATCTCCTATTCCACTAGCAAAGAGACTAGCAAAAGGTTGCTTACCCCTCCTCTGACACGCTTTTGAAAAGCAGTTTGAACTGAATCCCATTTGCCATTTTTTTCCACTGAAGCAACTGCCGCTGCTCCTGCTAATGTCTTGCCATCTGCACGCTCTGATGTTGTAAGAGAACGAACCAGACCTCGACAAGAGAAAATTGAAATCTTGTTGGCATTGAACAAAGGCACAGTCTGAAGGATGAAATCATCAGTATTATGGATTGTATTATTATAACATATATGCCAAAGAATCACACTGAACTTTAGATGACTAAAAGGACAATAAAATTAGCAATAGTGATTTGTCATGAATAAAAAAAAAAAAGGAAGCATGTTGCACGAAGCTCCCACCATGCGGGGTCCCGGAGAAGGATCCATTGTACACAATCTTATCCTATTTTTTGTAAGAGACTGTTTCCAGGATTCGAACCCGTGACCTTTTGGTCACAAAGCAACAACTTTACCGTTGCGCCAAGGTTCCTTCAGTGATTTGTCATGTATAAGTAACTGAAATCAGCAAATGTTGCAAAGTTAAGGTCTCAATTAATCATCAAAGAGCAATAGGTAGAATGCCCACACAAACCATAATTATCCAAGATGGAATAACCACAGAGCTAGTAGATATAGAGAAAAATGTAACTTCTAAAGATGTAAATCAGATCTCTTGTTGAGATAGTGGCACTAAAGGGAGGTCTTCTGGCTTTCACTAGGATAAAGGGTTGTCAAGTATTAGTGTATTGGTATCAAATAAATGTAAAAGATGCTCTACTATAGAGATCAAATGAGTTTACAATCCAGTATGACCTACAACCGAAAGGATATATGAAGAGGATACTGAGGCACAATTCTTATGATCACAATAAAGCATACATAACATAATTATATGATGTATCCTCCAATCAAGATCAAAGTGCAAGTACCTCAACTCGTTGTCAGTGCACAAATATTATTCAAGATCAAATGTCAATTTCAACAAAATATGGAGCTGAGATTGGAGCCACAAATTGATAGTCACCTGATCATATCCACCATGTTTAAGTGAACTGACAATAGTTTGAAACCGTTTAATCCTACTCATTTCTTTTACAAAAACCTGAAAGTAGAATCACATCCATTATAATTTGGTGAGATATTATACAAATCTAGAAACAAAATAGTAGTTGCAGATTATTGAAGGAAGTTACCTACCTAAGTTATCAACCCATGCATGAATTCGTTAAATAAAGCTACAATTTCAACTATTTCTATTACGTGTATATTTTAATACAATTTTATGTTTTATAACTATGAATCCGTGATTCGAAGTTTCTAAGCATAAAAGATAAATAAATCTGTCACAACATCCCACTGGTGAATACATGCGTATGTATTAAAAATATTCAACCTGTAGAGCAAGCTAAATGGATACAAATACGAAAATCCCCCCTTACAAACAGTCAAATCCTGACACTGGCCAGTGCAGTGAACTTACTATACAAAGTACATCAATCGAAAGGGAGAGGAGGAAGATGAATACGACTGCCGGCGGTGTCAGCGGAGGTCGCACCGCAGGTCGCCTGATGCGACTGGTTTAGCGGCGCGCACGAATCCCAGGCGAAAGCAAGCGCCGGATCGCAAGGGAGAATAAGGAAGCAATCGGCGTTCGCGAGAGAATGGAGGGGCTCGAGATGGGCAGGCTTCTATCGATCGAGAGATCGGAGAAAGGGTTTCGGGTGCTTGTTTGCGCCGAACACAGGGACGGGCCTCGTGATCGGAATCCGACGGCGGACGGGTTTTAAACTATACATATAAATAGAAGTTCTTAAAAATAATATGTTAAGATTAAATATCTTAATTCATCGGCAAAAAAAATATAATAATAATTACAAAATTAAAAGAGCTTTTTTTTTTTACTTCTTCCTTATTTTTCATAATAATTTTACTTTTTATATTAATATAATAATTATAACTATCAATTTATATTAAAATAGCTTAGTAGCTACAATAATAAAAATGATAAAGTGTCTTCCGGTATTATAATAATACTAAAATAAAATTATTTTTTATAAAAATATAAAAATATTGGTCGGTCAAAAATATGACATCCACAAGTTGCTACTGGAGGGTGTCCTCTACATTTTCGGCTTGAGTTCAATCTGCACTCGGTTTTCGTCCAGCCTAGGTATGCAACTTTTTCACTCCTTCCTTTGATTCTAACTGATTTTTCTTCCTCTTTTGCAGCTGAAGTCATGTTACGTGCGCGTCTGGCCGAAAAGGCTAAGTTTGCGGATGACACTATCAATGCGACGCTCGTGGATGAGTTGGAGAGTCACAGTGTACAGTTGGTCGACTTTTAAGAAGATACGCAAGGCTAGAGCGAAACGGCTCCAACCTTGGTGAGTAAAGGAGCAGACAGCTGGACGCCTAGCGATAGAGCGGTTGGTGGATCACAACCTCCCTCCGAACGTCCTCCGATTGTTCGGATTGAGAGGGTGACGGACTCTACCTCCTTCGGAGAGCCCATGATAAGGCGCAAGAGGCATTGGGTGGAGACTTCATCACGATCTACCTCCTCGATGGTGCGGACCCCTACTAGCACTAGCCCGCGCCCTTCCACCGAGCAGGTTGAAACCTCAACCCTCATTCCAGTTCAAGAGACTGCGGCCCCTACGTCGTCTGACCGGACACCATCATTATTCGGTCTGCCGCAGGGAACTCTTTGCGCGCCACCAATGACCTTCATGTCACCGCCATCGAAGGTCAAAAAGTCTGGTATCCGTTCGGTGTCCTCGTCTCGGCCATCCGGTCGAGCGACCTCAACCCAATCAGCTCTGAGCAGCCAACGTCACATAACGGTGATTCTTCATCTGTCGACTGAGGAATGGCGCAAGTCGGCTAACACTGAATCCCGAGCCCCCGAGCACCAAATAATTATTCAGGGGTCATTCGCGCAAATATGGGTTGGCCCCCGAGCCCGCACAGCGCTTATGTCGTCTCCGGGGGTGCTCGCGGATAGCCGCACCCAAATATCCACTAGGGTAAGTGTTGTATTCTTTTTAATTTATCTCTAATCGGCGCTTATATTTTTCTGGTTCCTTGCAGTATTGGGTAGAGAATTTGGCCATGTACCAAAGGCTTGCCTTCCTGGAGCAGGAGGTCAAGCAGCTGAAGGCGTCAAGCGGCCAATCATCCATCTCTCAAGAGCAAATGAATGCTGAGGTGGCTCAGCTGAGGGCCGATCTAGCGAAGAGCACCGAGATGCTAGAGGTCGAGCGAGGAAAGAGCGCAGAGCAAGCCTCTCTGTTGGCTCAGCTTAATAAGCAAGTCAGCACTTTTGATGCCAAGATCGAATAAGCTAATGCGAGGAAACTCTGGGCCATCGAAGACCAGGACCTGAAGAATAAAGAGGCCCGGGATTTCGCTAAGAAACTCAAAGAAGTTGAAGATTTTCTGATTGTCGAATGGAAAAGTCAATCGGCCGAAGAAGTTGTTCTTCGAGGCCAACTCTCCGTAAAAAATGATGAGCTGGTCATCGCGAAGGACGAGCTGGGGGCCTCTCAAGCGGCTTTGAAAACTTATCAAGATGTCGAGCCTAGCCGATTTGAGGCTATGAAGAAAAACTACATCCGCTCGGACATTTTCAATGACAAGGTCGCCGACAAGACATTGCACATGTTCAACCTGGCGATCAAAGGGGCGTTCGGCCAACTCCAAGCAGGCGGCTACCTCCTTACTGCTCTATCGAGCAAGATCATCAGTCGGGACAAGTTGACTGCCTTGCTGCCCGATGATACCTTGGACTATCTGAGTGATCTATACTTGAGTGATTTTCTGTTCACCCCTCTGTTTTTAATCCTTATGTAAGATGTTTGTAATCATTCGTAGTTGTAATGAATGATCTCCCATTCGGCAGTTTTTTCTTATTCGTTCGTCCATTTGCCGCCATTCGGCTTCTTGATTTGACTCGCACTTTAGTTCGTGCACCGCCGGAAATCTCGAGTGAGATCGCGAGTTGCTTATTGCGACTTGGTGGCCTTCCGATCGATGATGAGAAGTCATAGCAGAATAATCTCGAGCGATCATCGTAGCTTGAAGACTTAGGGCTTTTTGAGTAGCGCGCATCCATAGTCAGCTGTTCATCGTTCTTGTTTAATCGCTTATCGGGACCAGGGTTTAAGGTCACCGCTCGACCGTTAATGACGACAGGGCTTTAAGGTCACCGCTTGACCATTGGTGTATACGAGGGTTTAAGGTCATCACTCGACCGTTGGTGAAGACGAGAGTTCAAGGTCGCCGCTCGACCGTTGATGAAAACTGGGCGAAGACTAGGGTTTAAGGTCGCCACTCGACCGCTGATGAAGACGAGGTTTTAAGGTTGCTGTTGACCGTTGGGGAAGATGAGGGTTTAAAGTTGCCGCTCGACCGTTGACGAAGACTAGGGTTTAAGGTCGTCGCTCAACCGCTGGGGAAGACGAGGGTTTATGGTCGTCGCTCGACCGTTGGGAAAGACGAGGGTTTAAGGTCGTCGCTCAACAATTGGGGAAGATGAGGGTTTAAGGTCGCCGCTCGACCGTTGGGAAAGACGAAGGTTTAAGGTCGCCGCTCGACCGTTCGAGAAGACGAGAGTTTAAGGTCGTCGCTCAACCGTTGATGAAGATGAGGTTTTAAGGTCGTCGCTCGACTGTTGGGGAAGATGAGAGTTTAAGGTTGTCGCTCGACCATTGGGGGAAAACGAGGGTTTAAGGTTACCGCTCGACCGTTGGGGAAGACGAGGGTTTAAGGTCGCCGCTCGACTATTGGGGAAGACGAGGTTTAAGGTCGCCGCTCGACCGTTGATGAAGATGAGGTTTTAAGGTCACTGCTCGACCGTTGGGGAAGACAATGGTTTAAGGTCGCCGCTCGACCATTAGGGAAGACGAGGGTTTAAGGTCGCCGCTCGACTGTTGATGAAGATGAGGTTTTAAGGTCACTGCTCGACCGTTGGGGAAGACGAGGATTTTGTTGGGACCTTGACGTCCGCTAGAGGGGGGTGAATAGCATCTCACCCAAAACGTTACTTCCTATAATGGTTAGTACGCACAGTGGAAAACAAAAACAAATACTAACAATAAAAAGCAAACATAACACGTTGATTTAATGTGGTTTGAATATAAAGCTCCTACTCCACGGCTATTCGTAAGGTGGACGATCCCGATCCGTCGGTGGATGATTCCCTAGAGAACTTCTGGCTAGCTCGCGTATCTCTTTGTTGGTGGAGAAACCTCGCCACAACCTCGTACAAGCACGCTAGATCACTTGGGCACTTTGAGACTTTAATTAGGATTAACCCCACCACTAATTTCGTTAACCTTGGCCAAGCACCCCGAGCTCTATTAAATAGATCTTGGGAGAAAAACACCTACTATTTTCTCCGCCACCAGTCGACTGGTACAACCATCAGTCGATTGGTCCTAAGTGAAATTTGATCGTTACAAGCCATCGGTCAACTATCATACTGCTATAGTAACTCTACAGTAATACTACAGTAAAACCCTAATCCTAGGATTTAACCCCCAAGTACATTCACTCAGCACTCGTCCTCGCCCGACCAACCTAGACCTAGCCTTCTAGCCTCCTCCATCAGCCTTGCGTCCCTCAGATGTCTCCCCATCCTTCACGTCTTGCCTTCTGGAGCTTTCATCGACATTGTCATTGTTGTCAGAACTTCATCCATTGTCAAGTCACACTTGGACTTACGTTGCTAAGACTACATGTTTGGACTTACACCGCCAAGACTCATCATTGGACTTTCCTCCTTTGCTAAGATCATCCTTGGACTTTCCTTGTTGTACCTGTATCTTGCATACTTACAATGCATGTCAAATACAACAATAAACTTAACTTAAACTTTTGCGTAAACATCAAAACCTAGGGTACCCAGATTGCTCCAACAGGTTTAAGGTCGCCGCTCGACCGTTGGCGAAGACGAGGGTTTAAGGTCGTCGCTCGACCGTTGACGAAGACGAGGGTTTAAGGTTGCCGCTCGACCGTTAGAGAAGACGAGGGTTTAAGGTCGCCGCTCGACCGCTAGGGAAGACGAGGGTTTAAGGTCGTCGTTCGACCGTTGATGAAGACGAGGATTTAAGGTCGTCACTCGACCGTTGACTCAACTCAAAAGTAGCGTACTTCACTTTTATTCATATTCGTCATGCATCTAGAAAACACCATACAAGAACGTTTGTATTCACTTACGGACCTCTCATCCAGCCCAGTAGGGTTGGAGATGATTCACGCTCCACGCCCGCTCGAGCTGCCTTCCTCTCTCGTCCTCCCAGTAGTAGGCGTCTGAGCAGAGCTTTTGAACGACCTTAAAAGGTCCCGCCCATGGCGTTTCGAGTTTGGTGACATCGCCGACCGGCTTCACCTTCTTCCATACGAGATCGCCAACCTAGAAGGACCTCGGGATCACCTCCGATTGTAGTTATGCTTCATCCGTTATCGGTACGCCGTTAACCGAATAGCTACTTTAGCCCACATTTCGTCCACCAAGTCGAGCTCCATGAGCCTTCGTTCGGCGTTTCCTTCATCGTAGTACTGCACCCGATCAAATTCTACTTCGACCTCTACGGGGACGACTGCTTCGTCACCGTATACCAAGTGGAAGGGGGTTACATCGGTCCCCTCCCTTGTGGTCGTGTGAAGGGCCCACAATACACTGGGGAGCTTGTCGACCCAGCTGCCTCTGGCGTGGTCGAGCCAAGCACGTAAAACTCTGAGGATTTCCTAATTGGAGACTTCGGCTTGTCCGTTGCCCTAGGGGTAGGCCACAGAGGTGAAGGCCTGTTGGATGTCATAGCTCTCGCACCACTCTCTCAGTCTCTGACCTACGAATTGTCTCTCAATATTTGATATGAGTCGACATATAGGATGTCGAACCGACATATGATGTTCTGTCAAACAAACTTAATGACCATATGCTCAGTTATTCTTGCAAGCTGCTTGGCTTCCACCCACTTTGAGAAATAATCTACCGTGATGAGCAAAAATCTTCGTTGACCTGTTGCAATAGGGAATGGTCCAATGATGTCATACCCCATTGCTCGAACGGGCAAGATACTGTGGACGCATTCATTTCCTCGATCGGCTTATGCAGAAGGTTGTGATACTTTTGGTAGGACAAGTAGGTGGCTACCGTCCGAGCGACATCTTATAAGAGGGTTGGCCAAAAATATCCAGCTAAGAGTATCTTTCGAGCTAACACACGACCACTCGAATGGCCTCCGCAGGAACCTTAGTGCACTTCTCGCAGAATATATTCGACATCTTCTGATCCGACGCATTTGAGTAGGGGCCTGGAGAAGGGTCTCTTATAAAGCTGGTCCCAGACCAAGGTGACCCATCTGGCCCTCTGCTTCAGCAAGCAGGCTTCTTCCTGATCGACAGGTGTAACTCTCGACTGCAAGAACTCTATCAGAGTCATCCTCCAATTGTTCGAGAAGGTTATTCCTTCCATTCGGTCAATATGTGCTACAAGCGAGACCTGTTCAATCGGCTGTCCTATGATGATCGGTGATAACGAACTGGCTAATTTTGCCAGCTCATCTGCCACCTGGTTCTCCGATCGGGGGATCTTTTGTATAATAACCTCTTGAAAGTTGGTCTTCAGCTTCTCGAAGGCTTCCGCATAGAGCCTGAGGTGGCATTGCTTATCTCGAACGTCCCGGATAGCTGCTGAGCGGTCAATTGAGAGTCCGAGTGGATGAGGACTTTAACGATTCCCACATACTGAGTCGCCTGTAGGCCGACTATCAATGCTTCATATTCAGCTTCATTATTGGTGGTGCGATAGTCCAGCCACATGGATAGCTGCATCCGGTCTTCCCGTGGTGAAATGAGCAAGATGCTGATTCTGCTATCTTGCCGAGTGGACGAGCCATCGACATATATCTTCCATGTTGCCTTCGGGTCGACATTCTGGACTTCTATGATGAAATCCGCTAGGGCCTATGCCTTGATTGTCGTTCGGAGTTGATGTTGTATGTCGAATTCGCTTAGCTCCGTAGTCCATTTAATTAGCCTCCCAGATGCCTTGGGGTTGAGAAGGACCCGCCCCAAGGCATTGTTAATCAACACGATGGTTGAGTGTGCTAGAAAATATGGACGAAGCCTCCGAGCAACGAGTATTAACGCATAAGGTAATTTTTTCAGACCGGTGTAGCGAGACTCAACATCCTTCAATATATGGCTTAAAAAGTATACAGGATGTTGCTCTCGACTGTCTTGCCTAACAAGAGTTGATCCAACCGCATGTCCGTTAGATGATAGATAGATCCAGAGTGACTCACCAACGATTGTCTTGGCCAATATAGGCAAGGAGTTAAGATATTCTTTAAGCTCTTCCAACGTCCGATCACACTCAGCGTCCCACTGAAATTTTGTAGCTTGGCGAAGCACTTTGAAAAATGATAGGCTCTGATCAGATGACTTGGATATGAACCTAGACAAGGTCGTGATCCGATCGATCAGACGCTGAGCTTCCTTTAAGCTCTGAGGTGGCGGCATGTCTTGTAGCGCCTTCACCTTGCTTGGATTGACTTCGATGCCCTGCTCGGTGATGATGTAATTTAGGAAGCGGTCGCTCTTTGCACCGAACAGACACTTACTAAGGTTCAACTTTATCCCATAAACCCTCAGAGTCTAGCAAGTCTCCTCAATGTCTGTGCACGGGTCAATAGCTCGGAGGGATTTTATTAATATGTCGTCGATGTATACCTCCATGTTACGACCGATCTGCCGTCAGAACACCTTGTTCATAAGCTTCTGGTATATGGCGCCAACGTTCTTCAGTCCGAACGACATCACGTTATAACAGTACGTCCCATCATCCATAATGAAGCTGACCTTCTCCTGGTCTTCTCAGGCGAGCAACACTTGATGATACCCTTGGTATGTGTCGAGCATGTAAATCTGCTCACAACCCGCCATTGAGTCCACCATCTGGTCTATCCTGGGTAACGGATAGAAGTCTATTGGGCACACCTTGTTCAAGTCACGGAAGTCGATGCAAACCTGTCATTTATTGCCCGACTTGGAGACTAACACAATGTTAGCGAGCTAGCTCGGGAATTAGACTATATGGCCAGCCTCCAGCAACTTCTCTATCTCCGTCAGGATGATCAAATTTTGCTTCGCGCTGAAGTCCCTCTTTCTTTGCTTCACCAGCTGAGCGTCCAGTCGGACATGAAGCTCGTACTGAGCCACACTCGGGGAGATACCGGGAAACTCGTGTGTCAACCAGGCGAACACATCGTAATTATTTCTAAGACATGCGACCAGCTCTGCCTTCTTCCTTCTTTCCAAATTGACGGTGATGAATGTGGTTGCCTCCATCCGACTTGGGTGAATCTGAATCTCCTTTTCTTCGTATACTAATGCAGGAGGCCTCTCGGTGACAGCGTTCACCTCCAAGCGTGGATTCTTCCGAGCGCTTCTCGCTTCAGACTTTACCATCTTGACGTAGCATCGCCGAGTGGCCAGCTGCTCCCCTTTGACTTCGCCCACCCGATCGTCTACTGGGAACTTTATCTTTTAGCAGTAGGTAGACACCACCGCCTGGAATTCGTTGAGGGTCGGTTGACCCAATATGACATTGTAGGTCAACGGTGCATCCACCACTATGAAGTTTGTCGTCCTGGTTTTCCTCAGCGGCTCTTCCCTGAGCGAGATGGCCAGTCGGGACTGTCCGAGCGACAGTACTTCGTTGTCCGTAAAACCGTAGAGAGGGGTGGTCATAGCAACAACTCATTTTGATTGATTTGCAATTGATCGAACACCTTCTTGAAGATTGATGTTCACTAAATTCCCTGTATCTACAAAAGTTCGGTGAATAGTATGATTACCAATAACCACTCGGATGATCAGCGCGTCGTCGTGAGGGATCTCCACTCCCTCCAAATCTCTGGGGCTGAAGCTGATCTCAAGCCTTTTGACCTTCTCCCTGTTGCATCCCACATCGTGGATTTCTAGTCGCCGAGCGTACGACTTCCTGACCTTGTTGGAGTCATTGTCGGTCGACCCCCGGTGATCATGCCTATTTCTTCTCGGGTCGCATTGCTTTTGTTTTCTTCCTCCCGAGCAAAAGATCTATTTTGCTTAGTCGGGACTCGGGAGGGACCCGCGTTATCCCTCCACTGGTGCTGATGGCGTCGCTCGGGCTCCCTTCGACCGCCCTCTTGCCGCCCGATAATAAGGCTATAAATAAACCAAGCGTTCGTGAACAAGCTTGGTGTTTGGCTTAGTAAGAGCTTATTTATGTTCGTTCAATATACATAAGATTAATTAAATAAACAAGCTTGAACAACTCGTTAAGTTAAACAAACAACCTTTAACACATATATGTTCAGCTCATTAACGTTCGTGAACAACATTTATGAACAATGTTCATGAACTATATTCATTAATAAAACTCTTTTTAATATGCTAAATAAATAATAAAATAAAATAAAATAAATAAATAAATTTAAATTATCAAGCTCAATAACCAATCAAAGAACTAAAAGAAACAAACTTGAATTGAGAGCTTGATAACATCTAAATGAACTAAGCTTGAACCAAGCTCAAGCCAAGCTTGAATTGAGAGTTTGATAACATCTAAACGAGTCTAGCTCAAGCCAAGCTTCAAACAAGCTCAAGCTCATTAAAAATTAAATCAAGCCAAGCTTGAACACTCATTTCAAAAGCTTGGTTCATTTTAAGCTCGATTCGGCTCAGCTTGGCTTGGTTACCTTATCAAACAAGCTTGAATACCCCAAAGCTCGTATCAGCTCGGCTTGTTTACATCCCTACCTGATAGATTGATGTCTATATCACTGATCAGGAGATGGAGATCAGTGGCAGTATCCTCTTGGGGTCGATCGACTGACGATCGGCGTCAGATCGTAACAGTCACGCGTGTTGTGTATCATCGACTGATGAAAAGAGAAGAACATTGGCGCCCATACCTTACCTCTTGTCATTTTCTATCGACTGGAGGCCACATGCTGCACGACATGTGTCTTGGCCTCTAGGTGTGGCCTTGCTCCCTCTGCCCTTGGCCTCTTGAGTGGCTGGTGGTTATTCGACGGTTGCTGCTCGGGCACCGGCGCGGGCTCGGTCATCGTTTCCTTCTTTCTCGCTGCATGGGCTTCTTCCACATTTATGTTTTCATTGGTATTCCTGAGCAGGTGGTCGAAGTCCCTGGGCAGCTTCCTAATGAGCGACCGGAAGAACTCTCCTTTGACGAGCCCCTAGATGAAAGCGTTCATCAACATCTCAGAAGAGACCGATGAATGTCTATGGCTACTTGGTTAAAGCGCCTGATGTATGCTCTGAGCGCTTCCTTGGGCCCCTGCTTTAGGGCAAAGAGACTGACACTCATCTTCTGATAGCATCGGTTGTTGGCAAAATGGTGCTGGAATGCAGCTCGGAAGTCCTTGAAGCTACGTATTGATCCGTCTGGTAGTCTTCGGAACCAGCGCTGCGCCAAGCCGGAGAGAGTAGTGAGAAAGAGTCGGCAGTTCACCCCATCTGTGTACTGGTGCAGCGTGGTCGTGTTATCAAACTTATCTAGATGATCATCTGGATCGGTCATTCCGTTGTATTCCCCGATCGCCAGTGGGGTATAGTGCCTGGGTAGAAGGTCACACAAGATCTTCTGAGAGAACCATAGGTTGATCCGTTCGGGCGAAGCGTGGCTTCTGAGCACCTTTCCTTTTCGCACATCCCAAACGGGAGCGTCATCCAAGGATGATCCTCGTTCCTGGTTCACCTAGGCTATTTCTGAGGGGGTTTGGAACACGGAGAGGTGAAAGGGGATGGGTGCGGGCGGCGCTTCCCCCTGCGTGCCGGTCGGGCCTTTATTCTGCCCCCATATTGAAACTTGTTACGGTCGGTCTTCTAATCCCGCTCGCCCTCCTACTGCCGACGTTGTCGGTTGTTGCACTTGCTGATCGGCTAGTGCTTGCTGTTGCTGCTGCTCGAACATCTTCGCCGCTCGGGCTTACACGAGCATGTCGAGCTCCTCTTTGGTGAGCATCACGGTGGTGAGTCGTTCAGTGTCCTCCATCTTCTCAACTCCGATGAAGGTTAAGTTCCCATAGACGGCGTTAATATGATCCTGTCTGAAAGTCGATGAGATGGAAAGCTGGGGATGTGGACATTCCGCTGACCACTTGTAGACTCCGCTCCACCCTGCAATATAGATGGAGTCAGTGCCGAGCCAGGGAAGGGGTCCCCGACATTGACCCTCCGATGCTCAAGTCAGTCACCGACGATGAAGCAAAGGCGGAGCAACAAGTGTTGGTTGCTACTCGGAAAACCTAGAGGTTCCACTGTACAAAAATTTTGTACAAAGGTCTGAACCTTTTCCTAGCTACCATGTGCTCTTTTAAATTAAATTTTGGATCGCCTGCGGAACTTAACACGTTTGATCCAAAACTTAATCTATTTGTTCTTTTAGGTTTAGACTTGGATCTCCTGCGGAACTTAACACGTTCGACCCAAATCACCTTAAGTTATTAATTCCATTAAATATTAATTTCCATAATTGGTTCCCAGTACTGACGTGGCGAGGCACATGACCTTCTTGGATATGGGAGCAACCACCACCGACTAGACAAAACCTTTTATGGAAAGCTAATATTTAATTTCCTAAAATAACTTTAGGTTAACCGAAAAGAACAATCAAATCACAAGGAAAAGAAAAACAAAAGAACACTATATCGAAAACAAATTCGAAATACTAGAATCGTATGCCTCTTGTATTTAGTATTATTTCCAAAAATAACTAGTATGATGTGGAAAGAAAAATACTAGTTATACCTTTTAGAAAAACCTCTTGATCTTCTACCGTATTCCTCTTCTAACCTCGGACGTTGTGTGGGCAACGATCTTTCGAGATGAGAACCACCAAGCACCTTCTTCTTCCTTGTAAGTTTCGGCCATCAAAACTTCTTCTAGGATGAAGAGGTTCGGCCACCACCACCATGCTCCAAGGGATGCTAGAAAAGAGGCTTCTTTTCTCTCCTTCTTCTTCTTCTTCTCTAACCTTGATCCGGCCACCATATGAGTCTCCACAAGAAGGATGAGGTTCGGCCATCAAAGAGAAGAAAGGAGGAGAGGATGGTCGGCCACACCAAGGAAGAAAAAGAGAGAGGAAAAATAATAGAGTTGTTTACGATGAAGGCACCTCTACCCTCTCTTTTATAATCCTTGGCCTTGGCAAATAAGGAAATTTAAATAAAAATTTCCTTAATTCTTTTGTCATTGATAAGGAAAATTTATTTAATTAAAAATAATTTTTTTCTCATCAACAATGTGGCCGGCCACTTTAAACCAAGCAAAGGAAATTTAATTCAATCAAGAATTAAAACTTTCCTAATTTGTTTCCAGAAATTTTATAAAAAATTTCTCTAATAATTTTTCCCTTCATGATGATCAATAAAAAGGAAATTTTATAAATTAAAATATTTCTTTTAAACATGTGGATAAAAAGAAAGTTATCTTTAAAAATTAAAATCTCTTCCAATTTACAAATAAGGAAAGATATCTAATCTTTTCTTAATCTTTGTAGAAGCTTTATAAAAGATATATTTAATTTTTAAACTCTCTTTTAAATCATGAATATAATTAAAAGGAAAGTTTTTACCAAAATTAAAATCAACCTTTTAATCTACAAATAAGGAAAGAGATTTAACTCTTATCTTAATCTTTTGTAGAATCTTATAAAAGGAAAGATTTAAATTTTAAACTCTCTTTTAAAACATGTTATCCACATAAGAAAAGTTTAAAAAATAAAATTCCTTTTTATTTTAATAGGGTCGGCCACCTAAGCTTGAGTTCAAGCTAGGGCCGGCCACATGAATTCACCCATGAACTAAAACATGGCCGGCCCTAGCTTGGTCTCCAAGCTAGCTTGGCCGGCCCCCTATAGGATGGGTAAGAAGGTGGGTATAGGTGAGTATAGTACTCTATAATTAAGAGGCTATGATAGGGACCGAGAGGAGGAATTGGTTTTGGTCTCCCGATGAAATTAAGCATCCCGTGTTTGCCCCGAACACACAACTTAATTTCATCAATAATAATTCATTCCACTAAAGAACTATTATTGAACTACCGCACCAATCCCAAATTACATTTTGAGCTCCTTCTTATTATGAGTGTGTTAGTCTCCCTGTGTTTAAGATAATAAATGTCCACTAATTAAGTAAGTTACTGACAACTTGCTTAATTAATATCTAGCTCCAAGAGTAGTACCACTCAACTTCATCGTCATGTTGACCTGCAGGGTTTAACATGACAATCCTTATGAGCTCCTCTTGGGGACATTCTCAACCTAGATCACTAGGACACAGTTTCCTTCTATAATCAACAACACACACTATAAGTGATATCATTTCCCAACTTATCGGGCTTATTGATTTATCGAACTAAATCTCACCCATTGATAAATTAAAGAAATAAATATCAAATATATGTGCTTGTTATTATATTAGGATTAAGAGCACACACTTCCATAATAACTGAGGTCTTTGTTCCTTCATAAAGTCAGTATAAAAGGAACGACCTCAAATGGTCCTACTCAATACACTCTAAGTGTACTAGTGTAATTATATAGTTAAGATAAACTAATACCTAATTACACTACGACCTTCCAATGGTTTGTTCCTTTCCATCTTGGTCGTAAGCTACTGTTTATAATTTATAAGGAACCGATAACATGATTTTCTGTGTGTGACACCACACACCATGTTATCTACAATATAAATTAATTGAGCAACTACATCTATCATAAATGTAGACATTTGACCAATGTGATTCTTATTTCTAGATAAATGTTTATACCAAAAGCTAGGCTTTTAGTATACACTCTAACAACAAGAACGAATACTGTAGCACAAATAGTGTATCGTGTACCTCCGCCGATACTTGGACCCCCCTTTATGTAGAGCTCTTATAGTGTGCATGCCCACTTCCCAAAGTTTCCCTTGAAAAGACTTGTCAATAAAGTGTCCCTGACACAATACCTTAATAAGCCGAGCATATCTCTGATGTGACAGTGGAAGCTTTTGTCGTACGATCTTCTGGTTGACCATGCATGATGTCAGTGACACTAACTCCCAAAAGGATGACGATGGATAACACAGGGGGTATGTTGCTAAGACGAGTAGAATAGCCGCTCGGCCAGAGTTTCGCTGCGTTCGTACTATGCCCGCTCGGCCGTAACTCCGCTGGGGCTACCAAGTCCTGTTGTCGGGCCGAGCGGGGTAGCTGCTCGGCCAGGATACTGTATCATCCTGGCGTCCAACACCTCCTTAAGCGTCGACTGTTCGGATCATCCCCCCGAGTCAAAAGGTAGGGTCGGATCGGGCACCTTCTCCTCCCGGTCGGGGACCTAATCGCCTGACCGGCCGATATACTTATCGTTCGTCCGACTATATGATACCCGGACATTGACCGCCTTGACTTTGACCTCCATCGTAACAACTATCCCTTGCAGAGTGTGCCCCTCCTTATCACAACATCAGAAATAATCAGGAGAGGTAGATGAACATATAAGAACTTGCTTCATGTCAATCCGAGATCATTTGGTTTATCGGCCGGTTTTGAGTAAAAATGACTGATGGATCAAACGACCTTGGATTGACATGAAATTAGTTTATATGTATTCGTCTACCTCTTCTGATTATATCCATGCCCTCAAACTTCAATTTGACATAATATATTGAGAGCAATAATTTTGTGAACACAAATTAAAATTTTCAAGTATATTCGTGCTTAAAAATTCATTGCTCTCAATATATTAAGTCAAATTGATTTTTGAGGGCATGGATATAATCCGAAGTAGACAAGCATATAAGAGTTTGTTTCAAGTCAATCTAAAGTTATTTGATCCATCAGTCGATTTTGAATAAAAATGACTAATATATCAAATATCAAATTGACATTTTACAGATATAAATATAATCAAGAGAAATAAATGAATATATAAAAATTAATTTCTTATAAATCGAGATCATTTAATCTATCAATCAATTTAATCTAAAATTAATTTTGATTTTAAAAAAATTAATTTAATCTAAAATTGATTTTAATTTAAAAATAATAATTTGACTGATTAAAAAATTCAGTCGATTAATTTAATTAAACGTTTTGAATTATTTCAAAAATATCAATGATAAAAATAAAACCAGAAATAGGTACCTGATTTAATTATTTTAAAAAATTTCTCCGTCAAATAGGTATTTTATAAACTTAATACGTGATTAAGTTAATAAAATTTAAAGGAAATTTTGAAAAAACCTTTAAACTCCAGAAAATTAGCCTTATTTTCTGGCCTTTTTTTTTTTTTTTTTTTTTTTTTAATTTTTGTTAATTTTAAAATAATTACTCTAAGATGGTTCCAGAAAGTGGCGGACCATTTAATACGTCGGGGCATTCGCGTTAAAAGCACGCAGCTCCGCTTGCTTTTTTCCTTCTTCGCCGTTTCAACGTCGCAGCAAGGCGAGGGAAGAGCAATCGGAGAAGGAACGTAGAGAGTCGGGTGAGATATCCTTTCATATCCTTATTCGCGTGTAGTTCTATGTCGATGGACATGTTTTCACGTTCTTCAATCTAAGTTTTTTTTGGTGTGATTTTGGAATGATTAGGTCAACATCCATGGCTTCGAGGCGGATCATCAAGGAATTGAAGGATCTGCAGAAGGATCCCCCTACTTCTTGCAGCGCAGGTGATTCCAATCGCTGCTGTCGCCTTTTCTTCGTTCTTTTTAAGCTTTTGATGATGTTTTTTTTAATACTTTAGATCTGCTTAGGATTACGTTTTCTTTCGGGAAAAAAGTAGGGATAGCTAAAATCTTCAACGTCTTGTAAATTAGCTGAAGTTTATTTTGTCGCTGATCATGTCAATGATTTAAGTCTGCTATTTTCTGTTTGCCCCTGTTTTCTAGTGATTCTTTTGTTAGTTCCTTTGGTTGCATAGTTGAGTATTTCAAGGAAATATTGTTGTTTCTCTTGTGGCTTATGTATTTGCAAGTGCTGCTAAGTCATAAAACCTTTGTTTTGGTAACTCTAGTTATCAGTAGTCAGTAGAGATAAGGCTAGAATGCATTATAATTCACTGTCCAGTAAAGTGATGCTGTCTTCTAAAGTTTTGACTTGCTTACTTGCAAGAACTTTTCAAACCTTTGTTGAATGTATTAGTTGTGGAGCTTTGGAATCGTTTGCCTCTTAAATCACAACTCAATTTGTGTATCAAATGGTAATGTTGACAACAGGCCCCGTGGCTGAAGACATGTTCCATTGGCAAGCAACGATAATGGGTCCACCAGACAGTCCATATGCAGGGGGTGTCTTTCTTATTACCATCCACTTCCCTCCAGATTATCCCTTTAAGCCGCCTAAGGTAATGTTTCTGAATAAAATCATAGAAAATTTTCACATATTCCATTCAGTGTATATTCTACAGCTAACATTCTAAAGAATTGTCCTTTTTCTACTGAAAATCATGCAAAGATAAACTCACCAAAAGTTATAGTTTGAATCTATGGATATTTAATAAGGAGAGATAATTGACAGAGTTTAGTTCTACGACAAGACTTTTCCAAAAAACCATAAAATTGCTCTTTCTCCTCATCTATTGTTACTTGAAATGTGCATTTGAGTTGAGAAAGAACACAAGACAAGCTAAATATAAATTACTATTGTGTTCTTTTATGTATGACATATCTGTACTATGATTAGACTTCCATTATGCACCCTGTGCAAATGATCCCACAACTTTCTAAGCTATGTAACTGACATCCTTTCCTTGATTAACCATTGAAATTCATTCATTCATTCTCAACATCGTCAAGCATGTTTATCCCAACCATTTGGCGTTGGCTATCATGTTTATAATTTTTAGATAAATTTTGACTTCTTTGTCCTAGTCTAGTGCAGCCCTCAAGCCTTTTTATTTTATCTGTGGACCAACATTGGCTGTTTAAACAATGGAAATTTAGCGTTTAACTTAAATCAATTTCATATTCTGATCAAGGTTAACTACAAATTCTAATCAAGGTCAATGGTAAAGAATTAATGGCATCCTCAATGAGAATTTCATCCTTAAGTTGTATTGAGTTAATGATGGATGATGCAAGTTCCATTTAGAATACATGCATTGATCATAGATAATCCAATATCATCCAGTAGTTGAATGTTGTCCATGAATGGTCGATCTTTTGCACAAGTAGTTGAATTGGCTTGTTTTTTTGTATGAAATGTATTGTATAGTAAGAAGATTGAATTTAGAAATTGATAGCAGGTACCTGTTAGGTTCTTCATATGGAATTGGGGTTTGTGTGTGACGTTAGTTCTATGTGATTTTAACAAAAGAATATTGTGGATGTAACATGTGAGTGGATACTATGGTTGTGTTAGTAGTGCTACCATAAATGATGTTGTTAGGTTGATTCAAAAGGACTTTGTAGTTGACAAATTAGGTACGTTTACTTTATGCAAAATTTTCTAATTTTTTAGTTTCATTTTTCTGTTCAAGGAAAAAGGAATTTGAAAATTGAAAATAAGAAGAAATTTGTCGCCAACTTATTCAGACCATTGTAAAAATTATTTTTTGCACATAAACTTCTTGATACTTTCCAAAATTAGAAGAAAAAAATTACAACAGATGTCAGAAAATTGGAAACAATTGGCTATTTCTATTCCATTATGTTTTTTTTTTAAAGATTAATTGAGCGTTCCAAAGTAGCAGTTATAGATTTTGACTTTTCTGGTGGAAGATTAGAACAGCATTGGAATTAAGAACAAATTTCTGTAAAGGAATAGACTGGCGTTAATTAAATATAAGATAAATAATATATGGCGTCACTCAAACATAATGCATGGGAAAAAAGATATCCCTGGAACTACATGCATGGGAAACCAGGGTTGGGCTGGCTATATGTTGTGGCTTCACTTATCTGCAATTGCTATGGTCCTTCTAGTGTATCTTAGAAAGTTGTTTTCACTTTTTTTATGTTTATTCTTGATGTATTTTTCTTCATATAGATGTGTTCTTCACTTGTGCATAACAATTCTCCATCTGTTAATGAATCCATAAGCATCCTATATTTTCCCAAAATTTTGGGCGCGTGTTGCCTTCAGGTTGCTTTCAGGACAAAGGTTTTTCATCCAAATATTAACAGCAACGGAAGCATTTGCTTGGACATCTTAAAAGAGCAATGGAGTCCGGCATTAACTATCTCCAAGGTGACCTTTTTTTTATGCAAACCGTTTTATCATAGCAGCTGCAATTTTTCTTAGCATCCCTGATACGCCGTTAAATCTGTAATAGAATTGATCCAAGTAACAAGGCATGAGAATTTTTGCATCTCGACAACAAACATGGCAACATGAATGCTGTATTGGTTTCCCAGTTAGTTAATGTGAACTATTTGGTTATCGACTTTACAGGTTCTTCTTTCCATTGGTTCCCTCTTAACTGATCCAAACCCAGACGACCCGCTGGTTCCTGAGATTGCTCATATGTACAAGACAGATAGGACCAAGTATGAAACGACAGCTAGGAGCTGGACCCAGAGGTACGCAATGGGATGAAACATTGCAGATGGCATGAGAGATGGAGGTGGCTTCGCGGTATCGTATATTTGTTTACAAGAACTAATTGTTTATAGTATTAAAATATCCTACATGTGTGTCATTCGGTCAACTAAACGACTGTCAAGCATCTGTTTCTGGTTTAAGATAACTCTGTTTGCTACCTTGTTAACATTTGCTTGCCTTTCTTGTAATGAGCCATGATTTCTTGGATCATTTTTTATGGTCCAGGAGATGGATCATTTATATTTATGACCGAATCGTGACCGTGATCCGATCATAATTAATTATGATCTTTTTCTAGGTTCATCGTCCCAGAAAAGGAGATCTGCTCTCTCTTGTAATTGTCTTGCAAGATTTCGAACATGAATTGCAAACCGACTTTCGAAGAGGCTTTTGAAATCAAAGGGTGAATCAGAAAAGAAAGTTCTGAGATGTAATTTGCCAACAAAGAATTAATTACTGTGATGTCTCAACATTTATGCCTTAGTTGACCATTGACCCAGGGATGCCCTGTCCAATTTTAAGAATTCATTTTAAGGCAAAACATTTTGCATAAAGTCCATCTCTTCGCTAACAATTTTCAAGAGTAAACCCAGAAAATTATTCAAATAGGAGCCTCGCATACCCTATCCTATCCCTAACGTAAGCTGATTATCAAAAATTTGAAATAATATAATACGCGTGATATTTAATGGATAAATATTTGAATCCGACTTAAATGGATAAATATAATACGCTTGCTCCTTTACTTCACGATCATAAGATCCGGAAGTACTAATTAAGATCCGGAAGTCCTAATTAATCATGGATGATATAGAGTCGATTTTTAAATAGAATCTTAGTAAAATTGGTAAAATTGAAATAAGATCAATTGGATGATCGAAAATTTTAGGAGGTTATAACTTTTAATTGGATTGAACCATGAAATCTATAGTATAGCAAATCAAAATTTGTTCATAAATTTATAATTAATTTTAAAGTTTACTTTAACTACGTAGATTCAAATCTAAAAAAATATTATTTAAAATGAAGATTTCATCTTTTTCTATTATTTTTTTTATCTTTTACCGATTTAGGATTAGTATATTGAGATTATTTAAATATATGCTTAATTATTTTTAATTAATTTTGTCAATAATATTTTATTATTTTTTTAAATAATCAATTTTTAAATGTCTATTATCTAGTATTCTTTAGAATCAATGAGTGTTTAGAAGATCAAAGAATTCAATAACTTATACTACATACATTAGGTATTTTATTGGCGTTTAAATTAGATGATCTTATAAACCAAATGAACATACTTTTGTATGTGATTATTAGATATTCATACGACCGACCACAGGGAGTCTGTGACGGTGGTTAGAGACAAGGCGTAAATCCTTCGACCCTCGTCCGAATCGAACGTCATGGCCGATTGATGAAAGGCAACCCTTCGACAACAGAGAGGCCAAACAAAGAAAGATAGCTCTGCTCAGTATGACCGAACGAGGACGTCTTGCCGAGCGGCCTCTAGTCGACGGTCGGTCGACCTACAGTAGAACACAACTGTATATCTCATCGTACTCTTTTGGAGATTGATGTCATTGACAACAGAACATGTTTAGTAGATAAATCGTACTTTTGAAGGTTTCCGTATGTCATATCAGATATTTACGTGTTCGCTTAAGATAAGATGTCATAGACACTTTTTGACTTGTTTTTTCTTAGAACATTTTAGAAAACGTGCATATGCTTTGGAATATATGCCTGGATACTATAGTGACACTATAAAAAAGATTCTCATCTATAGACGGAGGTATGCGTAAATTTATCAGCTTGTCATCTTCTCCGTTTTCGGAAACGGAGAAATATATATATATATATATATATATATATATATATATATATATATATTAAATATTATCATAAAATATTAAGGGTTAATATAGAATTATACGATTCTATTATCCGATCTGGATCCATCCGATCATGACCAAATCGATTCTGCGTGGGCTCGTCTACTCGTGTTCCACTTCGTGCTCTGCTTGCTCGAACGTTTTCTTGCTTGCAACCAAATCGAGGAAGAAGAAACCAAAGCTAAAGTAGACCAGTATCTTCCTCTCATCTCAGGCCAGATCGAGATCGGGACGACGGTCTCACTACCTTTCGTTCTCGATCTTCCCTTCTCCCGGTGTGGATCCCGCAGCCGCTCCAGCTAGCGCTGGATCTTCCCCCTGTCGTATCCGGTGAGTTGGATCTACTTCTGTCTTCGGTCTGTTCGTCTGATGTTTCCTGGTGGTTTTGTTTGATTGCTAGATCGTGTTCGAGGGCCAATCGCGTGGCTTATCTGAGCTAGGGTTTTCATGTTTCTTGGCCGGATCTAGTGATTTGGATCAATAACGTTCTTTGATCTGGTATCTAGTTTGTTGCATTAGCGCTATTGCATGGTCATGTATCCCTCCGACTAGATTTGGGTCTTTTCATTTATTTCTGCTTATACATGCTTGGCCAGTGGACATTTGCTCCAGAGTTCAATGAGTTTGATTTGAAATGGGTTTTAGGTTTCCATTCATGAACAATCGATGAGATACACGGGACGTTCTGTTTAGATCTCGGAAAAAATGGTTTTGTTGAGATTGTGAAGACAGCCTTGACCATCCATAGTATGTATCGGGATGGAATTTTCTAAATTTCATTGCCTTTGACTTCGTCGTCATGCATAGTTAAGCGAAATTTAGTTCCGTGGATTTCATGCATGGATTTGTTTTTTATTTCGTTAAGCTAAGGAAAAAAAAAAACAAGACGAGAATACATTTGGATTGTTAAATGACATCCTAAGGTTTGAGCGTTAATTTGCTTGATAACTCAATAGAAAGATTATATTGCTGTGTTGTTGATATCTGAGGGCTAGAAGCTAGAATTCTTTCCTTTCAGTCTTGTTCTAATATCACTAAAATTACTCAATAAGAAAAAATTATAACTAGGTACTACATTCATCTTATCTGATGAATAAGTGTTTGTTGCTGATTAAGAGAATCTATTCCTTGATATATTTATCTGCACTTTTTTTTAGAGGTTGTGATCAATATATAAAATACAGAAGGATTAAAGATTGGTAACCGTGGATTTCTTCCTACAATTATGATCAGACTACTTTCTATAGATTATAAGATCACTTATCAGAAGAAAATGAAAAAAAAAAAGCAGTTTATTTTCTTTGGGTTAAGAACTTAGAAGAAGAAAATAGCTTAATGAAGTGATCTATATCCGGTATACATCGGAATTTTCTGATATAGTTATTTTAGCCAATTGCTAACTTGTTACTCTGGTGGATGACACTTTTTAAAATTTGAGTTTAATGGGTAAAAGCCACTATTCAGTATTCACATATATTGTCTCTCTACTACTTTTTGAATTTTTGTTGAAGTTCATAAAGATAATTTATTTAGTTTTGCTGATGTTTTCTTATGTAGGACCTCTTGTTTGCTAATGTTAATTGTTATCTGGAGATTTCAAGACTAGTGCAGTAAGAAGTGTACACAAACATAAAGTATGGCACCTACGAGTAAGGCTGATAGGAAGGCTGCATTGGATGCAGCTGCATGGATGTTCAATATAGTTACATCTGTCGGAATTATCATGGTCAATAAGGCCTTGATGGCAAAATATGGCTTCACATTTGGTACGCCCATAAGAGTTTCACTTTTATAATTCTGATTATGTTCTTTATATTAAATATCAGTAATGGTCCTTGCTACTTGTAAATGGATAAGTAATCTCAAACTTGTGAATATACAATTCTTTTTCCTCTATCTAATATTAAAGGCGAGTTGAATTTTCTCAGGGAGAAATTATACCAGAATTTATGTTTCCTCATTTTAGTTATTTTACCATGGGAGTTTGATAAAGTTTAGAGATTCCTTTATTTTTATCGTCAGTTCTTATATGGTGCAACATGTTTTCTGCTGCAGCCACAACATTGACGGGTCTACATTTTGCCACAACCACACTTCTTACTCTTGTTTTTAGGTGGCTCGGATACATTCAGCCTTCTCACTTACCTTTATCCAACCTTATGAAATTTGTCCTTTTTGGAAACTTATCTATTGTTGGAATGAATATCAGTCTGATGTGGAATTCAGTCGGTTTTTATCAGGTTTGTTCTGATTTCATTAAGTAAATTATAGAATTTCATATGGCAATATAATTTTGGAATTAAATGACAGATTGCAAAGCTGTGCATGATTCCAGTATCATGTCTTCTAGAAGTTGTGTTTGACAAAATTCATTACTCAAGGGCCACAAAGCTTAGCATACTGGTGGTTCTATTAGGTGTTGGCATCTGTACAGTCACCGATGTCAGTGTCAATATGAAAGGGCTTATAGCTGCTATCGTAGCAGTTTGGAGCACTGCTTTGCAACAATACGTGAGTAAATATGGACGTATATCAATATATTTTCACCTAAACATAATTGACATCTGATATTTTGCTTATGCTAGCTCTTTCTTGGGTAATTGATCTCAAGTTATAACTTTTTATACTCGATGCATAGCTACTACACTTTTTTTACATCAAGCTGGTGGTTCTTTAGTGCTGATATTAAGTAGTAGGTACTTCATTTGAAGGTATAACTAAGTCTCAATTATTTGTCTTCAGTATGTTCATTTTCTTCAAAAGAAATATTCACTTGGATCATTCAACCTCCTCGGACATACTGCTCCATTTCAGGCAGCATCACTGTTGATATTAGGCCCTTTTGTTGATTATTGGTTGACAAACAAAAGGGTCGATGCCTTTGACTACAATATAACCTCTGTTGTGAGTATATGCTGCAGTTTCCCAACTTCATTTTGATATATTACATTTGAACTGATACTGTAGTGAACATGAATATAAGAACACTTGTTTTCTTCTTGTTGCAGTTCTTCATTGTCCTCTCATGCACCATTGCTGTAGGAACCAATCTCAGTCAGTTCATCTGCATAGGACGGTTCACTGCCGTCTCTTTCCAAGTTATTGGACACATGAAGACAATTCTAGTCCTAGTCTTGGGATTCTTCTTATTTGGAAGAGAAGGCCTCAATTTACACGTAATCTTCGGAATGATCTTAGCAGTTTTAGGAATGATTTGGTATGGAAATGCATCATCGAAGCCAGGTGGGAAAGAGCGACGACCTTCTTACACATCGCCTGCCGATAAATCTCAAAAGCTTGCTCTGCTAGCAGAATCTGGAGATCACAGTGACAAAGTTTAATCTTCAATATAGCTTGAGCACCACTCCTCAATCAATGGATTCCCCATTTGTGTCCCTTGTGATTGCAGTAGA
Organism: Zingiber officinale; assembly: GCF_018446385.1. Taxonomy (NCBI): domain Eukaryota; kingdom Viridiplantae; phylum Streptophyta; class Magnoliopsida; order Zingiberales; family Zingiberaceae; genus Zingiber; species Zingiber officinale. Next base: position 108,426,135 of record NC_055999.1, on the reverse strand, counting down.
ACAGGGAAGAGCTGGTGGTTTCTTTCCCGCCATACGTTGACAAATTCAAGATTGGATGAGGCACTACAGTGTTTTTACTTGTTTAAAGGTCTTTATTAATTTCCAACCAAAAAGAGGGATCTGCTATAATTTATTGACTGCAGCATTTCTGATCGTGAATTTGATGAATGTATCCTATTTAGCTACGAACAATTTTAAGTCTGCTAGAAATGTGTCGTATAGATTCTCATTCTTTCAAACACCTCGCGGTAGGGAATAGGCTTTGGCACTTGAAATCTCTTTCTTATTTGACATTTTCCATGTTCAGTAAAGCCCTCGTATGCCTTTAGTGGACTCCTTTTCATATCTCTAATGTTAACATTTGTTAGCACCAAAATTCAAAATCTGCAATTTTTTCACTTGGTATCAATGATGATGAATCAGTTGGTACTAGGTTGATTAGGCAAGTATTTATTTTTTATTTTATTTTATTTTATTGCAAGAATCTCAGCTAGTCAAGTTAAACTTATTAGTCGAGGATCATCTTGTGTGATTTGTAAAGTGATCAAAGACCTTGGCTTGCACTCATATGCATCTCTTGTTTTGAATTTTCATTCAAGGTTTCTAGTCTTGTTAAGCCGGCTATCTTGTGAAATAATATATCAATGTAATTTTGAGAGCAAGGATTCTTTTTTAAATCAGGGGAAGGTTCATAATATAATTATAGTTAAATTATAATTGTGATTAAATCATAATTCGTTATGATCCCTTTTTGAGTTTATTTTTTCATTCAGGTTATGGTTTGAGTCGGGATGGACGGCTGGGTTATTGGGTGTCGAGCATGGGTGACTTTTGGATGAGTGGGAAGGTGAATCTAAGGAGGAATTGTAATAAATTACGGTTTGGAATTGTAATAAATTACAGTTTGGTCATGATTCAATCATGATTATTTTGAGCATTATGTTTTGATCCATAAAAAGTGAACATGAGGATCTGGTTTCTAATTTTGACTATTAAATTTTGATAGATCTAGAACCCAATGTAATACAAATTTCCAATGTCATTTTGAGCATTTTAGTAATACAAAATTCCAATGTCATTTGGAGCATTTTAGTGAGCTTAGTGTCACGCAGATTCTACCATTTCTTATTCGAGAAAATTATCTTTTTAGTTCTGTAATTTATAATTTTTTGAATTTTAGTTCTGTTATGAGTCAATTTATATTTTTAGTCCTGTAATTTATAATATTTTTTTTTTCAATCCTTTTTCTTCTAAAATTAAAATTTTTCAACGGAAAATGAAGAATTGTAAATTGAATTTAGGAATTTTGATTTTTTATGATCCATATGCTTTTTATATTCCAACAATAAATTAGACATTTTTCGTTGAAAAATTTTAATTTTGAAAGAAAAAAAAGATTAAAATTGAAAAATATTATAAATTACAGGACTAAAAATATAAATTAACTTATAACAAAATTAAAATTAAAAAAATATAAATTAAAGGACTCAAAATATTTTTTTTTTCTTTCTTATTCATTAGAATCAATAGTTTGCCCTTCGCTCAAATAATACATCATTTATTAGTGACTAGATTTCTAACTCACATGTTCGAGTCAACATCATTTATTAGTGGCTCAACGCATGTTTTAGTACAATCGAGAAAAATATAATACTTTATTTCCAATTGGTGAATCCCTATGATCATAAAACAAACCAAAAAATACGAGTAAAAAAGTATATAGCTACGAATAATCAAATTCTCCTACGGAGTCCACGTGTCATCCTATTATCTATGGTTTTACTTGCGCTACAACGGAAAAGGGGAATTGTTCAGTGGATAAGGGATTGATTTTTGACGAATGTGTATTCTCAAAGAAAAAAAAAAAATCCCTTTTATCTTCTAATTAATTTGACGGTCAAATAATAATCTAATTCTATAATTTATTTTGTTCATCTGCTAATCAATTTGACAGACGGACATATATTCTCAAATAAAAAATCCCTCTTATCTTCTAATCAATTTGACGATCTATTATAAATTAATCTGTAATTTATCTTTTTTTTCATCTTTTAATTAATTTAACGATTATAAATCAACTCTATAATTTATCTATTTTTTTTCCAGAGTGTGAAGGACGGCTTAGGGGTGAACAACGTAAGTCTGATGTCACTCTTTCCTATTCACTTGAGTTCGAACCTCAATTCATATCTCATTGATTAATACAATATTATTGTTTTTATCAGTATTGAAAATATTTCATTTATTTTATTAATTATCTTTTATATTTTGCCACTTAGAAAAGCATTAATAAATTTATTATCTTTTTCCAACAGAAAAAATTAGCAGGAAATTTTGGTTGCGGTCTCATGACTTCACAAGGAAAAATATACCACAAGCCCCAAACAAGATTAGAAATTCAGCAAAAGTATTTATAATAAAACCACAACTTGAGCAAAAATAAAAAAAATAAATATAACTAAGGAAAAGAAAAATATGCAGCTCTCTGACATGAACTGACAGTCCCTAGATCCGTCCGATCTCCAACGGACGGCGGTTAACAGCCCACCTGCTTCATCGTCCCTCACATAACTTCCCACAAGTCCTGTGCAGGAAAACCCGACGCCGCCAAAAGCAACTGGTTGAGCTCCACAAGAGCCGGATCCGACCCAAACGCCGCCGGCGCAAAAAATCCAGCCGGCTCGTACGCCGACAACGAGTCTAACGCCGGAAGAGCACGGCTCGCCGCTGATGCCGGCGGCGGCAGCGGCGGATCCATCTCTTCGGAGGACCGGTTTCCGGTGAAGCGCTGGACCAGCTCGCGGAAGTTGGCCGGGCTGGCGGCGATGTAGGTGGTGGGCGAGCGCTTGCAGGCCCGGGACTTGCGCTTCTTGGCGACCCGACCGCCGGTCGGTTCGCTGCCGGGAGGCGGGATCGAGGACAGAGACTCCGGTGAGCGGACGGCGGCGGATGCGGAGACGGCCGAGAAGGATTCGGAGAGGAAGTCGGCGCAGACGCCGCCGCCGGAGATGCTGTGAGGGCGGTGCCCCCACGGATCGAGTACCGAACTGTTCTCCATCTTTGGCTTCTGTCCCTCTTGTTCTATAATTTTTCCACAGTTTTCTCTTTTAAACATTTGATCGAACACGCAGCGTGCGTAAGGGGAAGCAGGATATATAGAAACGGTGGCGGTGGGTGTTCGGCGAATTAAGAGCGAAATTTCACTTTGCCGCCCCACTTCAAAACTTTCACTTAACCTCCAGTTCTTTCAAAATTATCATTTTACGACTTTATAAATTTCTTCCATAATATAAGCAAAAATTTTAAATAAAAATATATAATTTATTTGTTTCCTTGTTAACTAATCCTACAAATCACAATCATATATTTTTTTTTTTTGAATAAAAATATACCTTGCGGTTCATTACAAATAATATATAATTTGCTCTATATAATTTTATAATTTATTATTAAATTAAGAATTATGTAAGGCTCTAAATAGCCCTAAAGGCATATGCAGTGGGAGGTTTATAGTATGTAATTTATGCTATAAATCTCTTAATATAAACCTTTCCTCCCACTAAATAGGTAGGGTTTATAGTTTTTTTTATAAACCTATATCAAAATATTAGAAACAAGTTTATAAAAAAATAGTGGAGAGAGGATAGAGAGAGAATTTTAAAAGAAGTGAGGTTTTTAAAAAGAGAGAAGTTTTATGATAATAGAGAATGATTTTTAAATAAAGTAAGATTTTTAATTTTTGATGTGACAATGATGTGACAAAGCATAAATTTATTTAAGAGATTTACGACTGCGGGATGTCCTTAATGGTGCTAAGATTTTTGTCTAGTTAAATTAAATTAAATCTAAAATTAATTAATTATTTATTTTAATATCCTTTTAAATTGTTTATAAGATTATGTTAGTTGATTACACTTAATGAGTTGAGTATTCGGTTAAAATCGAATTGATCAAATTAAATAAATCAAAAATTGAATAAATCAAAATTTTTTTAATCAATTGAACTGACTTAATTTATCAAAAAAAACTGTAGAAACTGAATTAATTAAATATCGATTAATTTAATTTTTGATCGAATTAATTAAAATTTTAAAATTAAATTAATTAAATTTAGATTTAGTTTACTTAATTACATTTTTTAATAAAGAAAATTAAATTAATATTCGGTTTAATAGAATGATAAATTTTTAAATCAAAATTGAATCTAATTAATCGAAAACTGAATTGATTTTTTTTTTAAAAAAATTGAAAACCTAATTAACCTAATTAAATTTCTAAATTCGACTGTCAAATACCTAAGGGCTACGATGAGATTTTCTTTGAAGGTACACGGTGGTCGGAATTTAATCTCAGCCACGTTATAGTAAATCTGTCACAAATTCAGTCATCAACATTTCATTTATTTCTTTAATATGGCATAATTAAAATTAAGAACAATTCTAAAAGAAATAATTCAACTCAATGGAAATAGGATTGTTTTATCAAATCTAGGACATAAATTATATTTTGATACTACAGGGAGCAAAAATGAAATATTTGGATAAAATTTAGAAAGGCAACGAAGCGAAATCTTGTGGGGAAGACCGAAGGCGGTGGAAGCGAACCGGCAAAACACGTCGCCTCGGCCACGTGTAGCCTGCGTATTGTCGGGCCCGGGAGCGGCCGATTCAGTTCTCACTGGACCGTAACAGTCATCCGGTTTATTCGCATCCAGATGCGTGCAGATTAAAGATTCAACGGCGTCTAATTGTTTCTCGTGAAAAATGTGGCGAATCCATTTTTAGGCCGGTAAATAAATTAACTCTTCGTGAACAAGATTGGTATTCGACTTGGTAAGAGTTTATTTATGTTCGTTCAATATATATAAGGTTAATCAAACAAATAAACTTGAACAGCTCGTTAAACTAAACAAACAAGTTTGAACATATATGTGTGTCAGCTTATTAACGTTCGTGATTAACGTTCGTGAACAACGTTCATGAATAATATTTACAAATCATATTTATTAATAAAATTCTTTTCAATATACTAAATAAATAATAAAATAAAATAAATAAATAAATAAATTTAAACTATCAACTCAATAACTATTTAAATAATTAAAAATTTTAAATAATCAAATAAGCTTGAATTAAGAGTTTGATAACATCTAAATGAATCAAACTCGAACCAAGTTCAAACCAAGCTCAAGTTAAGTTTGAATTAAGAACTTGATAACATCAAAACGAACTAAGTTCAAGTCAAGATTCAAACAAACTCAAGTTCATAAAAAATAAATTAAGACAAATTTAAATACTCATTTTAAAAACTTGATACATTTTAAATTCGACTCGATTTAATTATCTTATTAAATAAATTTAAACACCCTAAAATTCGATTCTAACTTGTTTACAACTCTATCCCTTCTGCAGCGTCACGTGCGTGTAGGCGTTGCGGCTTGGGCGTCGATGAGGGCCATGAGGGAGAGACTGACAGCGCGGACTGACGAATGGTTGGGCCCAGACTGGCCGACCGCGGTCGAAGGGAGCCGGGTGTTCGGGCGCCGCGTTCTGACACGCTGTTGTATGACTGAGTGCTCATCTCATCTCGGGCCCACGCGCGTGATCGTGTTGAGGTCAGCTCAGAGATGTAGGTCCACGTGCCAGTTTTTTGTGGGACCCAATCGATAATAATTATAAATGTGAAATTAATAATATCATAGTTTAAAATAAAGTGAACAATAGTAAGTCCTTTACCCGGTTAATTGTAAGTTTTGTCTTCTAATGTACGGTAACTTTAAAACTATTGGCGGTTTGAATGAGATCTTTGAAGAGTAATTATCAATATTTTATATTTTCATCATTGTTGATCCTATCCGAACGTTGAATCGATAGACGCTGAAAACGTGACACTCTTCATTATTTTTGATTGACTACACGAATCTCCGGTGAACCTACAAAGAAGTCGAGCAGGAAAGGGGTTCCCGACGACGACCCTCCGACGCTCAAGTCAGGCAAGAAGAAAACGATGAAGTGACTCCAAAGATGAGAGATCTCGTACCTCCGGCGAAGTCTGAGGGCTCTTATATAGAGCTGTGGGGAGGCTTGTGCACACCTACCGAGGCGTACACGTATCCTGTACCATACCTTAGTATGGGCTTGCCAGAGCATGTCGACACCATCTGCTAAGCACCTCCGATGGGAAAGTAGAACCTTGTCGACGATTACGCATATGGCACGGTCGCCGAACATGCCGAAGATGTTCCTCAATGTCCTTGTCCTTGTCTCCTTTTTCCCCTCATCCGCTCGGCAAACATAGGTCCAATCGGGCGTAGGTATCGGTCCGACCGAAGATTCCAAATCTCACGTGCTCGATCGAGATTGCGCGCCGAGCGGGCCACCCGCCGACCAGCGACCTTATGATGCGCCGAAATCCCGTCGGATTCCGGTCTCGCAACCCACCGCTTCCGATCGGACTCATGACTTTTTGACCTTCACGTGGCGTTGACTCCCCTCGAGGGGGGCCACTGTTCTTACCGCTTCAAGTCTAGTCGAAGGAGGCGATTAGTCCGACTGACTGGACCGCCAGTCACGCCGAGCGATGTCTCTGTACAACTATCCTCCACTCGGCCCCCACGGGGTAGCTATAACGTCAGTCAACGCTAACATTCCTCGGATCTCTTCGAAATTTACGCCAATCTTCGATATTAAGGCCGGGCATGCACTCATTAAATTCACTCCAGTGACCGAATGCCACGTGGCGCCGCCGCCGTAAGATGACGGCAGCAACGCCACGTGGCATTCGATCACTGGAGTGCATTTAATGAGCGCATGCCCGGCCTTAATGTCGAAAATTAGCGTAAATTTCGAAGAGATCCGAGGAATGTTGGCGTTGACTGACGTTATAACTACCCCCGTGGGGGCCGAGTGGAGGATAGTTGTACAGAGACGCCGCTCGGCGTGACTGGTGGTCTAGTCAGTCGGACTAATCGCCTCATTCGACTAGACTTGAAGGGGAGACAAGTGATTCTGCAGTAAGGTCGGGGGGCCCCCTCTGGAGGGGAGTCAATGCCACGTGAAGGTCAAAAGTCAAAAGGGTCAGCATGAGTTCCGGCCGATCGGAAACGGGGTGGGTCGATCGGCCGAACGGGACCAAGCGGAATCAAAGACAGCCCGATGGGGAGTCGGGTTTCCGACGCTCATGGTGAACAAGGTTGCCTGGCCGAGCGGGTAGCCCGCTCGGCCTAGGCGTAAAGCAGCAATGCTGCGAAAGAACAGTCTCAGTCGAGCACTCGAGGGAGTGGAATCTTCCCGGTCGGACCGATACATATGCCCGGTCGGACCAATGCTTGCCGAGCAGATGGATGCTCGGCTCGGGGAAAAAGGAGACAAGGACAAGGGGACATTGAGGAACATCTTCGGACAATAGACATGTTCAACGATCAGGCCATACGCAGAATCGTACGACGGAAGGTTCTGCTGTCCCATCAGAGAGGTGCTCAGACTATAACAGTATGGTGTCAGACATGCTCCTCTGGCAAACTCATATTAAGGTATGGTACAAGATACGTGTACGCCTCGGTAGGTGTGCACAAGCCTCACCACAGCTCTATATAAGAGTCCTCAGACTTCGCCGGAGGTACGAGATCTCTCATCTTTGGAGCCACTTCATCGTTTTTCTCTTACCTGACTTGAGCGTCGGAGGGTCATCGTCGGGAATCCCTTCCCGGCTCGACTTCTTTGCAGGTTCGCCTGAGATTCGTGCAGCCAGTCGAAGATAGCGGAGAGCGCCACGTCCCCAGTGTCTATCGACTCAGCATTCGGACAGGATCAATTTCCATTATTAATGAGTTGTTATTCATAATTTATTTTTTATATTAATTTAAAAATGAATATGAATATACTGAGACGAACGATTTTTTTTTTTTTTTTTACCAAATTATAAAGTAACTATCCAACAACAAATAAAGTTTAAGCAACCTTTTGCATGAAGCTCACCTACAATTTTAAATTATGAAATATATTAATCCTAATAAGTAGCGTAATTAAGACTTAATTATATTTAATTGTACATGCTTCGAGGTAAGATAAAATATTATCTACTACAATTTTTTTTTTCAATAGACGCAAATTCAAATGTGAATAATGCAACTATAATATTTATAGGGTTGAGTATGGTGGATATATTTTATAAGAGACCAATGAAAAAAAAGTGAGCAATATTTACGGGAGAAAATAAAATAGCTTATCCATTTTTTTATTGAAATGTATTTTATCTTCTATTTTTTATAATAAAGTATGTCATCAAGCTTTTACGGGCTTACATGCTCGAGCCATTACCATGAATGAATAAAATAACAACAACAAATTATTTGTCTCAATTATTTTAAATTTGATCATATAAATTTATCATTGGACTTTGATTTAGAGCACATCTTACTAAATATTTTAGATATGTTGATAAACGATAAAAATGATAAAATTTTAATTCATCAAATTATTTTACTAACTTAAACAATATTCATAGGCATCCTTGTCTAGCCTAAGCCTATACACATGAACTCGAAGAGCGCATTCATATATTGTGTTGGGCTAGCTTATGAGTGAAGCCACCCTCGCCTCGCCTAGCACATACAAATGAACTTGGATAACACATTTATGTATTGTGTTGGGCTAGCTTATGGACCAAGCCATGGCTAACTCAGTTCTGTGTAAAATATTCATGAATATCACAAAACCCCTTTATTACCAAAAGATATACAGAGGGAACTAATCAGTAGCCTTCCAATCAGCACAATCTATACATACATACTTGAAGGACTTCATACTACCAATTAACTTATTCAAGGAAACTTACTTGCCAATGACACTTCTAACATAGATTTGTACAGTTTGTTCCTTTTGACTTGATGAAGAAGCTTCATGATGCAAACTGACTACTTTCGTAATGATCTCGAGCCAAATTGACCGAAGTTTGTAGCTCTTCATACTTTGTGGCAGATATCTCGGCAAAAGTCCTCAGCCTATCTAGGAAGATTGTGAGAGCTGATTGCAACTGATCATAATTCAGACTCCAATCAACGGGGAAAGAAGGATTTGTGTGGTTGTTTTCTCCGAGTCTGTCTTTTACTGCCCCGCGTGGTAATGAGAAGGTCGACCTCAGAGTACCATGATCCTTTTCTTGGGTTGGCAAGAAATGGGAGAGTACGTTCACCATGTCTTTTATTGAAGAAACCACTTCCTTGGTTGGGAGATCATGTAGCAGGAGCAACCAAATTTTGCAAGTCATGAAGATCGGTGGAGCTATGTGTCGCATCGGAGAGAAGGGTTGGGGCTTCTTCCTAGATGGCCTGCCATGTTTTTGCGACAAATCGATGCACTTGTGAAGCCAACCATTGATGGCCGTAAGGTATGATTTGTGTGCTGACATCCACTGCGAGAAATTTGAACTCAAAGAATTCAATTCATACAGAAGAGACATAACATGATGTTGTGGTGCGGGTCGAACTGCAACTTTTGTTGTTCTGTTATTGCTAGCCAACAATATAATGTCATACTGACGGCTGTGATAGTCACGCATCATCCTCCACATTCTAATCAAACTGCATAAATAACAGAAAGGTCACAACCAAATGAACAAAGACCAACAACGGCGCGACACCAAGTGCTTTGATAAGAATGAGATTATACAAAAGGTAATGATAAGAGATGATAAGAAATCATACCCTCCAATTAACTCCTCTAGCTGTGGTTGGAGCTCCTTATCC